>NC_142384.1:9215559-9515559 GCF_059441005.1 Hippichthys cyanospilos
GACCCAAGTAATCAATGGCTTTCCAAGCCAAGTTGGATCATTTTTTTTAACTAACTGTTTTTAGTGTGATTAAATAAACATCGCAAAATAGCTCTGATAAGACAATCGTATCAACATTACATAAGCCATCACAAATATTTTCCGGATCTTATTTTCTTGTGTGACTCATTCAACCCATTACAAAGGTGTCAGCCAATGTAACAGCCACATAAATCTAAGAATATTTTAGGATATTTTCAGCGTGGCATCCTGGCAAGATGTCAGTCTGCGTCTAAACATATGAATAGAAAACAAACACAGCTAGTCAGATTTTTTTCTTTCCATCTTCCCAGACAACTTGACTTTCCCTCCGTCTACCCTTGAACTCGGCGCTAGGAATTCATTCCCAGCGGAGGGCTAACGTTTCGTTTGCGTCTGTTGCGCGGGCTCCGCTAACAACTCGCCACACAACACAGCAACCGGAGAACATGAATGATAAATATCTTTGGTTCCTTTTTGAGCATGGTTCTGTGTATTATTTATAGTAATCGTGCAATTGATTATTATTCAGAAAGTGTAACCTCAAGCATTTATGCGGAAAAATTGAGGTTTTAAGCATTTTTGGTTTTATTAAAATGTTTCAAATATCTAATCAAAATAAAACGGACACAACCGCGTTGTTAGAATACTGCACCAACACAACAGTAACACACCTGTCGACATTTGGCAGTGGAGAGACCCCTGCTGGTCGGTAAAATAGCAGTTCACGTTCAAAATCAATATTTTGATAGCGTCTTATTTTGTCAACTGAATAAATGATAAATATATTTGCTATTATTGTGTCTGTATGACGCAGATATTCATGCAGAAAGGTGACGCATGGAACTGTTTTTTTTTTTTACTTTATTTTTCATTTAAACCTTTTTTTCATACACAGTATTGAACATAACACTGACACACTCTGATTGTTAGAATACTGAACCAACACAATAGTAACATGTCTGATTGCATTTACTAGCAGAGGACCCCATGGTGGCGAGTAAAGTAGCAATTCAAACTCAAAATCAATACTTTGATTGTGTCTTTTTCTGTCTTCCTTGGATTACCAGATTGCCCCCTGGTGACAAATGAAAAAAAAATACTGAAAGAATAATAGCAGTCTTTACAATTTATATCAGCATGTTGGTATGTATTATTGAAAGTAAACATGCAATGCTTTATTATTCATAAAATATATATTTTTCATATATAGCTTGCACCGAACTGGAAGTGGCAGATATTTATGCAGATAGATGTTACATGTAAGTTTTCAAAATGTTATTTAATTTTTTTTTTCTTCATATATTCAACATAACACTGACACATCTGGAATGTTAGAATTCTGCACCAGCACAACAGTAACATGTCTGCAGACATTTACCAGTGGAGTGCCCCCTGGTGGTGAGTAATCTAGTTCACGTTCAAAGTCAATATTTTGATAGTGTCTTCTTCTGTCTCCCTTTGTTTACCAGGAGATTGCCCCCTGGTGGCCAGTAATAGATTATAAATGTTTTGCTATTCATTTGAGCATGTTAGTGTATATACTATATATTACATAGTAATCTTAGAATGACAAATGCAAAATCTGTCAAAGGATGCAATACAGATACAGCCTGCTTTTAAAAAATAATTTTAATAGCAAAACAAACATGATTTATTTATACTTCTGTAACACAATAAGACAGTCACAATATAGAACAATGTCGTTGACAATTTTTTTTCAGACTGCATTACTCATTTTCAAATTAGTCAACTGTGTTTTTGAATGATAGCTTTTTTATTATTATTATTTGAAACAGTCGCCCAAACGGATTATTTGCTCAACTATGAACATATAAAGTTTGTTTTGTTCGTGTATCCATTCCAATAGTCAAGGCATTTTTCAATTTTATTGTCAAATGTGTGATATCAATCTTTGCGCTGCAAAAGGTGTTGATTACAGCAATACAGTACAAATACAAATAGAGTGCACAAAATATATATGGAAAGAGCCATGAAGCACTAAACTATGTCGTTCTTCATAACAGCAATATCGTCCTCTTTATTCTGACAAATATGTTTAGGAAAATAGAAAAAAAAATCACATTTAATATAGTTTCACCGGTTATGTAAAAACAAACAAAAAAAACCCAACAAGGCTATGTGACTTTTACTGAATGGATATATGCTTATTTGTGGTGCAGTACTGTAACATAACAGTCTGTTGTCATATCTGCCCTTTTTGTTTTCAGAACGTATAAAACTACGATTCAGTGGTGCCTTGAGAGTGACCTGACTTAAGAGCCTTTGTGCTGACAATTTTTTCCGTTTTTGCTTTGACTTGCCACCAAAAAAAAAAAAGATCTCAGCTCGCCGTACAGTATTTTGGCAAATAGAGCTTCCAACTGTTTAATGGCAGCCTCAGTTGATGTTTACTATTTGAGTACATTTAAAATAAAGAGAGGTGTTTTTATATATGTAAGTACTGTATATTTAAAACTGATTGTCCATTTAGTTTAATTGTAACAAACAATGCAAAGCATCATTTGAACTAGTCAAGAGCTTACTGTATGTACCACTGTTTTACAATACATACTTGAAACACAACAGTGAAACAAAACATGTACTATATACATATATATTATAAATTCTCTGCAAAGGATTATTTACTCTGTGTATTTTCAGATTTGTAAAAAACTAGTCCCAGTTGGTGAGACATGCACAACAAAACCCACACAATGTCCATTGAATTGAAGTAAAAATGGCAAAACTTTTAATTCTATGTAGTGGTATTTTCTTAATAAAAAGAAAAAAAGGTTCGGTGCCATTAAAACTAACAATACTTATTTGTATGCGTATTTATATTTATTTTATAAATGTATTTTATATTATATATTTTTGCTGCCCTCTGTGGACAATATTAAGAGCATTGATGTTATAGCAAAACTCGTGTGTGTGTGTGTGTGTGTGTGTATGTATGTATGTGTGTATATATATATTTATATATATATATATATATATATATATATATATATATATATATTTATATTTTATATTTATAGTATATATATTTATATATATATATACATATATATATATATATATATATGTATATGTATATATGTATATGTATATGTATATGTATATGTACAGCAAAATATATAGTTTAAAATTTCAATTTATAAATATAAATATGTTTACAAATGTTTACAAATATGTATTGTGTATTATATATCGTTTTTTTAACTAGAGTTTTTTCATATGATATAGGACATTGAATGAGTCGTAAGAGAATATTTTGGAATGCCTCATTCTAGCCGTCTCATTCTCAAGACACCACTGTAATTTGAACTTGACTCATTCACTGCCAATGACGAGTTTAGTCGTCTATTAGTTTTGTTTCTACACTGATGGGCAGGAGTGCGTTTGATGCTACTCCACTGTAAATTTTTTAATCCTGGATGCAATTTCACTCATGCACAATCACCACTAGATGGCATGGATGCCCTATTTCAGATACGAAATCATTAGTTTGCGAATTCACTCTTAAAACGTCTGGCAGTGAAAGAGTTTTAACGGAGGTTTACGAGGAGTTGTCATTGTCTACAAGCTGTGGTGATTCAGCTATTTGCGTCCTCCGTGATAACACATAACAAATATCAGTAGATAATATTGCGTAGAGTTTGTGTGTATACGACTGAATTAACAGTTGTGATTTGGCATTATTGTCGTCGGAATTCCGAGTGCGCGGCAAACAGTCCAAAGTCATCTTTCACAGAATCCCTCATACAGTCACTTCCGTCTTGCTGTTGGTGAGCAAGTAGGGCTGCGGCGGCAGCAGGCGGGCGTTGGCAAGGCCGTAGCAAGGTCTCGGCCCCGGCACCTCGTTGCGCTCCCAAGGTCTGGGCGTGGCCGGATTGGAAAAAGAACCGAAGGGTAGCGAGCGGGAGCCGTGGCTTCTCGGGTTCTTGTGCTTGCTCTGCTTGCTTGATGCCTGCCTGGGCGGGCTGTAGGGGTTGCTGAGTTCCGCTTCCGTGTCCACGCGCTCCATTGGAAGGATGCCCTTGGTTTGCCGGCGGTTGCTGTAGAAGCTGTCGTTAGCTTTCTCTGCTGACGTGTGGACAAAAGCCAGACACGTTGATCAATTTTTTTCAAACCGATACCAGTATGAGTGCCCGACTCTTGACCGAGTACCGATACCGCTTGTACATCAAATTTCTCCCAAAACAAAGACAAATAGTTAGTTTAAAATAAAGCATTTTCAAATTGTAAAAAAAATGGCTGTTTTCTAGTCTAATTTTTACTTCATTTCGACACCCTCACAGTCACGAGTGAAATAAAATATGAAATAGATCCGGTATTGGTCTGATGCAGATACTTGGCATCAGTGTATTTACCTTAAAACTGATTTCAAATCAGTATACTGTAAATTTTCTAACTATATAAACTATAAAAGCCAAAACAAGAAACAAAAATAACAGAAAAGCACCAACATATGCTGAACAAAACAGACACACTCAGATTGTAAGAACACTGCACCAACACAATAGTAACATGCTGGATTGCATTTACTATAGGACATTAAATCCTGATTTAAAATCAGTTTACCATGAAATTTGGACAATAAGGCACACGGGATTATAAGTGGTGCAAATGAACTGGATACAAACTCTTAAAAACGTAAAATTCTGTCTTTGGTATTGAATGAGTTAATTTGATGACTAGCATAAACATGCCTTTGGGGTTGAATGGTTCACGTTATAAATTGTACATGACAAATAATGTATTTGTCAAATTAATCAGACGCAATATTAACTTTTTACTACCAAGAATGACAAAATAAATGGACTTTTAGCAATTTATGTATCAGGCATGAGAAATGTATGTTAAAATTATAATTTGTAATCAGTATTCATCATTTTTGTGATTTAAAAAAATAAATAAATCCAACCTTTAAATGAATATTCGTTGGTCTTATTTCTTTCACGAAAAAAGTCAAATCCTAACCGTTGAATGAATAAAATCAAGATGTTATTTTTACCCATACCGCCCAGCCTTACTGTACCGTGTTACATCCAATCACCACGACTCATTTGTGTTTTGAGTCAGCTTGATTGCCCGCCGCCCGCAATCTCATTAGCTAAGATGTGCTCTATTTTCGATCATCGCTAATTATCTGTTTTCTTGACTCGCGCTTCCGCACAGTCGGAGGAGCTTCAGCTGCCTAATCCAAAACGCTCCCCGAGAGAGATTGTTCAAAAAGACAAAACTCTTGTGCTTCAGGATATGTATCGTTATTGACGGCTACTTCCTTTTTTATTTTTTTACTTCCTTCTTTCCTTTTTTGTGCGCCACCTGGGACGGCGATTCTATTTTCGGACCGCTTTAAGTTTTTAGCAAATCTCTCTGGAGGCAGTTTTTTTTTTTGTTTCACCTGCCGACGTACGCTGGATCACTTCCCAAAATGATCTCTTGAGACAAACACATCCTATAAATAACTTCCTTACCTCCGGACTTTGACAGTTTATCGATGATCAAGATTTTAAGATTTTTATGTAGTTATTTGGATTAACCAGGAAAACATTAAGGTTTTAACTCTCTCCAGGCAGATGTTTCAAATTTGCAACAATAAAATGAGAACCCCCTCGCTCTTCCACATGAATATTTTATGAGCCGCTTTTTACTCCAGTGCTCTCGTTTACCTGCGTCCCAGTGTCCCAAAATTTTTAAAAATTTTAAAATCAACGTGCGTCCAACAGATGCAACGTTTTTGATAAAAGAAAAACCGTTCGCTCTTTTATTCGGAAAGACCACTTATGAGTATTTTTTTGACAACTTCATCCGGCGTGCTTGTTTAATCTCACGTCTCGTTTTTACTCGAGATCTCGTTGTGGCGAGATTTTGTCTGAAGGATCACAGTGAAAAATGCCTCCCAAAAAGCGCTTGAGCCATCATCAACTCAGCAATTGATTTTTTTTGTAGCAGTGACAAGTCAAATAATACACAATCAGCTAAGAAGGAGCCAAAAAGTAAGAGGCGAAAACAAAAACGTGAAACTCAAAGATCGAGAAGAGGAACAAAGCGGACATGTTGCAGCTAAACAAACACCCAATGTAAAAAGTGGACTTTTCTTAATAAGTTATATCAGTGGTTGCGATATGAAGAAGATGATGACTGATGCTACGTATGAGTTCATACTATTATTTTAAGAAACATTATTGTGACATTTGTTAATATCTGTTGTTGTTTTTTGCTGACGTTTTGTAAATACAATTAGAACCTTAGACTTACTTTTTATCTTTTTTATTGCACAATTTTTGGAACTCAGTTGGGCCCTACAGCTTTTTGGGACTGCAAGTCCAACAGTTCCTTGAGCTAAAATGGCCGCTGTTACTCAGACATTAAAAAGAAGTACTCCTTTTTTAGTGTCAGGAACTCTTCGAAATAGAAACAAAAAAATAAAATTTCTGTTTGCACTCTTACCGACAGCTTTGAGGGTGGCGTACTTGTTGAGGTCCTGGATTGAGGTCTGCAGCTCGTACGGGCTGCTGATCTGATCCAACAGTGCATATTGCTCGGTGAGAAGAGGTGATGAAGGCGTGGTGTTGTTCATCTGGGGGTTGTCTGAAGAAATGCAGAGAAGGAAGAAATATTACAAACTGCATTTAACTCAATCACTGCCATTGACGGCTATATACGTATGAGATCATTTTTAAACGTCTGAAATGCCATTTTGAAGGGAATGGGTTGATTACAGTTTAATAGTCGACAGCAGGGGATTCAAATCCCCATCCTCGAGGGCCGCTATCCTGCATTTTTTTTTATATTTCTGTCCTCCAAGACACCTGATTCCAGTGATCAGGATCATTATCAGATTTCTGCTGAACTTGTTGATGAGCTGATCCTTTGAATCAGGTATGACAGGACAAAAACCTCAAAAGCATCCAAGGTAGCGGCTCGGGGATTTAGGACAATCCTTAAAGTACGCAAAATTTCCAGATAATCCATTAGTTTGTAGTACCAAGATTGACCTCTGGGGGGCAGCGTAGTGACATAAGGCATGCATACTGCCAGAAAACACAATGGAAAAGGAAAAAGCAGTTGTACTGGAAAAAAAACTAGATTAACGTTTCCTCATATTGAAGACTGAGAATTTATTACTCTTAAACGTGAGGTCGTTTGCTATTAAATACAATCTCATACTGGCGCATTTGATTACGTTGTTCGTAAATTTGGATATGCTTAAAAAGAGTTAACTGTAAAGTGTCAGATTCTATGTCATGTACACTTATATTTAGAGATGCAATCGACAATTATAACTAATAGCAAGTCAAAACACATTTTATTTATAAAGCACATTCTTTTGGTTGCTAACCAAAGTGCTGTACAATGAAATACCAGTAAATAGAAACGTAAAACGCAGAAAAACAAGAGGTTACATTTTTCAAAATAGCTTACATTTACATTCTTTCAAAATATACAGTATTAAACTGGTCGACTTGATTGCTTTATTGATGAGTCATGAAGAAATTCACAATTTACTGTAAAATTGAATTAAATTGCCACTCATATTTTTTTTTATCACACAAATTATTTCACAAACTCCGTGCAGTCAGGCCAAGGAGCCCCGGGGGTCCGCTGACCCCACTTTGAGAACCAATGGTTTATAGAATAGATGCATTAAATTATTAGATTGTTTTACTCCAACGTGTACCTAAAAAAAGCAAAATGAGAGATAGTGACGTGTGCCTTTCTGCGGATGCAGCTGGAGACTCCTGGCTGCTTTCCCAATCCTACACAAGACATCTGCGTAATTAATGGCTGTGCAGCAAATGGACTGGCCCCCTCCGCCTGGCGTGACAGCGCAAACAGATGTTCAGAAAGTCGTCGTTTGGTAGAAGAAGAAGAAGGTAAGGCCGATTTGCTAATTCTACATGACTGTGTGTCAGTAAAGATGAGAATACTTCATAAAACTTATAAGTAAAGTTGATATAAATTGACTTGAATGGGTTAACTCTACAACTGTTTATTGGCTATATCTTAGGGTTTTTTTTTGTGTTTGGTGCACAATAAACATACTAGTTTTAGCGAATAGGATAGTATGAACATCTTGAAAAATATAACTTTATTCTCATTAAAAATAGAACTTTTTTAACCCCTTCAGTACCAGCCTATTTTTGACGCTCCTCAAACCCAACACACAAAAAAAACAAGAAAAAAAATACAGTAAATAGATACCTGGTATTAAATTTCAGTACTCCTTTAAAAAAAGTATTAGTATGTCTTTGGGAGTGAATCAGTTAAATGTATTTTTTTTTTTTTTGTTATTCATCTAAAACTACCAATAAACTCGTGTGGTATTTTGACCATTTTTGGGTCATTTTCTTCCACACCATTCTTGCAATATTTGAGGTCAAGAGATGGCACACTCCTGTAGTTTGATAACTATGTGGTCTTGCCATGTTGAACTTTGACATGTTGTCACCATCTGGGTGAAATTTCAGCTCCCTGATGTCCTCTTTCAATGTTTTCCTTTTGGTGTAAAATGTCTTTGATGTAAAGATCAAAGGATTGGACAAAATCCTGCACAAGGGTTCATCTTAATTTCATGAATCATTCGTTGTAATTGACTCCCAGGCATAATCAATCAACTCTCCGTCACTAATAGCCTAATACACGAGTCGATCCCTCAGTGTCATTGTTGGAGGTTTACCAACTTGAGTGGGCCGCTCCTTGCTGAAAGATTTCTGTGCAAAAAACAGATCATTAATCCAGAATGAGGTTAATGAGGCTCTTATTCCCCACTGGTCAGCGAGAGACTTTATTACTGTGCTAATTAATGCGGAAGACGTCTCGAATCGCCGACACCGTCTCGCCTTTTGATGGAGGAAGACTGCTTTGACGACTGGTTTTGTTTCATCACCAAAACAAGGATTCACGCGACACCTTTCTTTGCAAAATATATATTTTGTGATCATGTAGAGTAGAGCTGTGATGATTATCCGATAATCAATTGAACCGAATTCTTTAAACATGAGACGCACGTTTTTTCCCCAAAAGTATGGGTGTGTCCTATGAAGGGTAACTTAATTTTTTTTTTTTAGTTCAACACCATTCGAGGAAGACTGATCTGTCAGCCCCATAATGCACGTCTGTGCATCTTTATATCGGCCCCATTACTACATTGTTTTCAATATAAGAACTGATCGGGCTGAACCAACAACCGAGTCCAACCTTGGTCACACACAGGAATATTACTAAAACGAAGCGGAACGTGTAAAGGTTATGTTGTATCCATCTGACTCAAATCAGAATGCATTGGTGCGAGAACATGAAGAGGTAAACGAACACAAGAAAATATGAAGAATTTAGAAAGACACAAGTTTTATTCTGTTTTGCTAGTTTAAATATTGTTGGTTAGCTGTTGGTGCATCTTTTACACGATAACATAGAAAATATCAGGATTTGATGCTAAAATTAAGAGTGTGCCTAATACACAGAAGCGTCCTATACTTGGGGAATTACAGTCATTTTATTATTTTCTGATAATGGATTAATTGTTAAATCTCCTCCTATGTTTGTTTACAAGGGAGAGCAATAATGTCCATGGGTCACTTTGACCCGGGATGTATTTAGTCACCTCAAGGCCAAAATGACCCGGAGGTGTGTGCGTTTATCCAAATGTGTCAACAACTTTTTTTTATGGTAAACCAAGTCACAAAATTACGATTATTAAGTGCCATAATGTTGTGTGTTATATTTTTTTCACTGTAATAGTAATAACATCATGGGTCAGTTTGACCCAGGGGGCAAGTGTAATCATCTAGGAGTTTTATGATATTTTGTGTCCCATAATTTTGCTAACTAACAAATCTTGTAATTCCTTTTTCCCTTGGAAACAGCAATAATATTCATGCGAGTCATTTTGACCCGGGTTTATCGATCAAAAGCTGCATATAACAAATACCATTTTAATGGCAATGTTGATTTCACATAAGCCAAATGGAAGTCTTATACTGAAAAACCACATTCAACATTAACTTTCATATGGGTCAATCTGACCCACAATATAGCAGGAGGGCTTAGAGACACAAAAAAACTGCACACATTTTTTTGAATTTATGTACCACACGTTAACTCACTCACAGTCAGATCAATTAAAATGTATCTTTGACGTCTATAGTCGTCAGTGGCAGCGAATGAGTTAATACAGAATGAGTATTGTACATGTTCACCAGTTTACCCGGAGTCTGAATTAGTTTTACAGTCGTGCCAATCAATAACTTATCGAAACAACAAAACTGAACCTAAGGGCTCTGCTTCAGTTCAAAGGCCTGAATTATTATTTTTTTCTGAAATTCATAAACGACAATAAGGCCTTTCAGTAAAATCTGACGCATATTTTTTTTTTACCAAGAATGCAGATCCTCACTGTGGTTTTTAGCACGCTGACAGTGCTGTCAGAGTTGCGGCTTTCATGTCAAAAAGTAGGCCGCCGTCATTTTTCTGCATCATTCTCGCTTTATTTTCGCTGTAGTAGTTGTGCCGTGTTGAACGTAAATGTTGGGTGAAATTTCAGCTCCCTAGTGTCTTTTTCCAAGGCTTTGATGTGGAATGCCTATGATTTAAATATCAAAGGATTGAACAAAACACCGCACAAGGATTAAAGACACCTGGCACCACTGAAAACACACCTCTGTGGGACTGGGGTAGAACCGAGCCTGACGTAGACAAAAATATCGCCTTGTCCTTAAGAAACTCGCCAAGACTGTCGTCATGGGAACAACGGCTGTTGTCGGTAAAATTAAGCTGCACTGTTTAACTTATTTTCAGAAACAATCTGTTAATTGTGCTAAGCGCATTGAAAATCGGGACAGGTTTTTCATGACACTTACGGAAACTGTTGATCGCGACTCTTGTCTGCATGTTCTCATAGTGCAAGCCCAGGCTCATCTCGTCGGTATGCTCTGAGGCAGGATGACGGGTCACGTGTGCCAAAGCTCTGCAAACAATGTAAAAAAAATACACATTATGAAAGATGCTAGAAAAAGAATTTCAGTGTTATTTAAATGTCAAACTGCCTCATTTATTGGTTTAGATGACTCCACGTTGCTACTAGGGCGCCCCCTGTTGCTTTGGCATGCACTTCACAGCTTGAGAGTCCATTTTCATGTGGGGAGAAATTTTTAAGTAGTTGGGGGGAATTGTGACCAGTAGATTTGGAGTCGAGTCATGTGACTAAGGAAAATCCTGCTTGGTCACATGATCCACAGATCAGCAGTATTTGTTCATTGGTTTGAGTTTACATGCAAAAAGAGTTTGTATGATGTCATGTATACTAAGTGTAAAATATTTGGAGCCAAGTCATATATGCTCAATGCGATTTTTTTCAATCGGATACCAGAATAAATATTTAACTCTTTCAGTCACCAAAATAAAAAATAAAAAAATATATAAATATAATTTTAAAGTAAGACACATATACTCCAATCAAGCATTTTCGACAGATTTAGACAGTTTAGTACAGTATGTTCAATACACCTGACATTCACGTCTTGGAGTGTGAGAGAAACCAAGCAGGCTCGGGGAGAGCATGCAATTTCCACACAGTAAGGCCGGAGCGAGCTGGGTTTGAACTGGAAAGCAGACAAGCTTATTTACTATTACCGAAAGTCAACTTAAAAGATCCAGCAAACAAATGTTCTTTAACATAGCGTGTTTTAAGTCTCCTCACACCTTTTTTTTTAATTGTGTAATATGAATTAAGCAGTAAAATCCACCTATTTCTTTTTTTTCCTCCTTGTGGCGTGGCAGCTTTTTGTCACTTGCTGTCAACTGAAAATGACATCACTGTTGCTCAGGGCGCAGGTAACAACCAATCAGCTCAGTTTGTGACCGTCACATGACCAAACACGCTAAACAGATGAAATCACAATATTCAAAATCATAATATTCGATTTTACTATGTTGCAGTTTTGTTTTTGTTTTTCAAATTGGCTCAAATGACCGTGCGGTCACAGCGCCACCTGTTGCCTTGGCATGCAGTTTACAGCCTGTAAATGCATTTTCCTGTTTAGTTTAGAGTATAGAGATCTAAAGTCCTACTGTGGCGCGTTCTCCGGGTTGGACCGCTGCGTCTTCTCCAGTCCGAGCTTGGTGAAGATGCCAATCAGCGCCATGATGGCCACTAGCCCGCAGATGATATACACAATCATGTTGGTCTTGTCCTTGGCCGAGTCCTGTGCCACGTCCACTTTTGACGGCGGCCTCCCGGTCATCATCCACGGCGGCGTGTCGTAGTTCTTACAGGTGGTCTGGTCCAGCCGGGAGCTGCGGAAGGCGCAGCAGAACCTGAAGCCGCACGTGCCGCAGCAGTACAGGTAGTTGCCCGTCTCGCACTTGAAAGGCGGATCCCACTGTCCCATCACGTCGTAGTAGCCGCGGCATTTGTCCTCCGTGTGCGGGAGCTCCGTGGCCACGGCCGTGGTGGACTCCGCCGACTCATTGTATCCGCTCACCAACACCAATTCGTCCGCCGCGCGCTCCACTTGACCTTCCGCCTGCCGCACGGTCACTTTGGCCAGGACGTACGCGAGCAGCAGCTCAGCGCCGCGCATCTTTGCTTACTTTTTCTCTTCCGCTCCTTGCGAGCGGACGCGCTCACATCCTCGGCGAGGAGAGGCGTGCGTAAAAGTGCTTTGGGTGCAGCTTGCCATGCAACGAAGCAAGGCACCGTGCGCACAATGCTACTCCCGTTAGCTCCAGCTTGGGAGTGGGTGACTACGACTGAGCAGGAGAGCTTCTGGTCTCCTACTTTGGCCGTGCTGGAGGAGTTCAGCCACCTCTAGGCTGATTCTCTTGAGCACTGAGTGGCAGCAGACACGATCGATTGAGTGAGGGGAGATGCGGAGGAGAGACAGATGGGAGGGAGCGAAGATGAGGGAGGGAGAGAGAGAGAGAGAGAGAGAGAGAGAATTTTTGCCTCTCTGGGACTGGATTAATGGCATCTTCAGTTCAATGGGAAAAGATGATTTCAGACACTTCTTTTGAGTAACTTAGCGATGAGTGAATTCCACGGAAATACATAAATAAAGTGTATGTATGTTTTCAATAAAACCTTGGCTAACTTTCTTCCTCATGCTCAGTGATTTCCCAAATGTAGTACAGAGGCTGAACATTGGTATCTTTTTGGGCAGGAGTTTTGGGCACGACGAACATACGGAGCCGCAGAACGTTGCAGGCAGCCTCTAACCCGCGCTGCCGCCACGATAGCCCCCACCATCACCAAACTGAATCACGACCCCCCAGTCACCGCAATGGAAGGTTTTAGAAGGGCCAAGCTTGATCTGTGTTGTACATTCCCCAACTTTAGTCTAGAGATCTCGGAGATCCTCTCTGAAGTTTCCCTCAAGGTAGCGGCCGTCGCACGTCGACCAAACTGGAGCCTGTCTAAACAGAAAAAAATCAAAGTGCCTGAAAATGGAGATTCCAATCCTTATTTCATCACAATTACACTTCACATGGTAGAAACAAATCTTTTCCCCTGGGGTTTCCTCCTGGTATTGCCTCTTGCCCCACCAGGGGGCCCGCCCCACTATTTGAAAAGGACTGATTCATATAATGCCATGACTCCGTCGATGTAGAATGATGAGGCGGCTAAACAAGATCGAATATTAACAGGCTATTAGACCGGTTCAGAGTTCACATTAGACTGAGCGTGGGCGTAGTATTGCAGTACATTGGTACAGTGAGGTAGTGTCATTAACATTGCATCTACGTTATCAATATATGACGGTCAACATTTACATTTTGGAAAACAAATGCGAAACTGCAAAACATGAAGCAAGTGTGGGGTGAACTTATTTAGCTATTTTAGCAGTAAAATTAATATTTTGCCCATTATTCATTTCAAAACAACAATTTATCATGTACACTGTACATATACCGTGTGAGCACATCCGCCTCACAGTTCAAAGGTCCCGGTTCAAATCCACCTGGCTCTGGCCTTCCTATGTGGAGTTTGCATCTTGTCCCCGAGCCTGCGTGGGTTCTCTCCGGGCGCTCCGGCTTCCTCCCACACTCCAAAAACATGCAGGGCAGGCGAATTGGACATTCTAAATTGTCCTCAGGTGTGATTGGGTGCGTGAATGGTTGTTCGTCTCTGTGTGCCCTGTGATTGGCTGGCAACCAGTTCAGGGTGTCCCCCGCCTACTGCCCGAAGCCAGTTGAGACCCTTGTGAGGAGAAGCGAGAAAATGGATGGAGGGAAGAACCAATCACAGCTCATTTTGCAAACGTCACGGATAACTGGGATGCAATTCAGTCGGCAGTTAGTGGAAAAGTGTGTTTTTATTGCATTAATTGTACATGAAAAATAATTTGGTTATCAAATTAATTATAGATAAAACTATTTAACCGCTGAAAACGGTAACGGTATCCCTTTAAATCTGACATCACTCTTTTCATACACTTTTAAGAAAAAAGGACTTTGCCACAGACACATTTTCAAAAAAATTCAGTTTATTTTTAGAGGACTTTTTTTCTGATTGCTAAAAGGATACTTGCCATCTGCCACTTGAGAATTTTTTTTTTTCTTTTTTTTGATGTTGAATCATCTTAGCAGCGGGAGGCTACTTTTATTTACAATTGGCCACCAGGGGACTTTTGGCTTGTTTCATCTAGTACGTCTACTATAAATAATTACATTCCCTGAAGGAGGAAACTTTTTGATTTGCTTTCAAGTGTAAACAGTGCAGCTTCAGTCAGGCGGACTGCGAAACTGCCACCTGGTCACATGACAGATGTCTTAGCCTTCAACCAGCTTAGCTGTTTGGTTAAAAAGAGCATTAGCAACACTGTGAGTCAACGCCGTTCACGCGGGGGCGCTTTTATGTGAATGAGAAGCGGCGTGATCTGGTTCTGTACCAATTACCTCCATGGGGATATTTTCCGTGGCTGATGGGGGTGGCGGCGTGATTCACTCGACTTTTTGAAGCAAATTAGCTGTATTTTGCAATGCCTCCATCTATAGTCGCTGCCAAACTTGATTGAACTCTTGTTTTACCTAGCGAATCATGAAAAAAGATTTGCCAAGTTGGAAGTAGAAATTAATTGCAGATCAGTGGGATGAATTTTGCCTGAACAAAAGTGCTAAAAAAAATCATAAAATTAAAATGTTTTAGAGTTGATTTGACTGTACTTGTATTTAGTGTAGTCGTGCAACGATTAATTGATGAATAATTGACTACCAAATTAATTAATGATTATTCGGAAAAAAAGGATTAATCATTTATGGACCTAAAATGCGAAAATCGATTGTGAATATTCTAAATGTTTTTAGTCCTGTATGAGCACTGCCTGATTATCGTTGTGTTGAATCATAAAAATCTTTGCAAATATCCACTTTTCCTTGGGAAAACAATGATCTGTTGGATCATAATTTTTGCATTTCCTGAATTTACATATTAGACCAAAAGCCAAATCATATAAAAATGTTTTTCTTTTTTTTTTTTTTTTGCAATGTCAGTTTGAAGAAATATCCCATTTTTCCTTGTGCAGTATTTTGACCATTTTTCATTTTCATCCACAGCGTTCTCGTAGTATTCTAGCCAAGTGATGACCCACTTCTGGTAGTGTGATAAATAAGTAGTCCTACCATGTTGAAATTTGGTTGTCACCCTCTGGGTGAAATTTCAGCTCCACAGTTTCATCTTTTATTGCTTTCCCTGTGAATTGAAATGCCTTTGCTGCAAAGATCAAAGTATTGAATAAACTACTGCACAAGGGGAGTTAGATACCACCAATTCTAATATCGAACTGTTCGGCGGTAGTCACCAATACAAAGTCCCGACACCACTGTTGCTTTTGTTTACTCCCAATAATTCCGAGAAAGTATTTTTGTTCCAATTTTCAAATATTGCGTTTTTCCATAAAATGTCATGAAAAGAATTTTCTATTTTTCAAATTTGTAAATTCTTCTTCCTGATTGTGAAGCTGCTCCAAGAGAATGACTGATACAAGTATCGACTCCCATCACTCGTACCGATACCTTGAAATAAGTCGAGGTATCGGCTTGAAACCAATACTTTGTGATGGGTACTTACCCATCCCTATTTTTTAATAAAGGGATGAAACTTAAAATTATTTTTAAAAAGCCAATTCATCAACTAATTGACAGATTACTTAATTTTAAAATAATCATTAATCACAGGTCTAATTCATTGACTTGTCAAAAAAGTGACTAGTTTAAATAGTTAGCTAGTCCAACAGTTTACAGCTCAGTTGCATCCATGTTAAAAAAACTATTCAAACTGTGGCCCGTGGGCCATTTGCAGCCCCTCTTTCGCATTTTCGTGGCCCACGCAAAGCTAAGCTAAAAGTATTTTATGACAAGGTCTGCAATACTAGTAGTCACCAATAGATGTGTAAAGAAAAAAAAATCTTAGTTTACCTCCTCACCTTTAACAGAAAGCCATAGTTTTTTTTTTTTAATGACTACATTACATAGACAGTGTGCCATTGCTTATTTTTTATTTTTTGCGTATTTAAGAAATGAAAGTAAAAACAAGTATACATGGCCCTTACGTTTGAGTATTTTTCTGTATGTGGTCCTCAAAGGAAAAAAGTTGGGACACCGCTGGTTTAGGCATTTATTTAGGTTGAATTTTTGTCCGACCTAATTGCATTCCGTTTTCATGAAATCCTTAATTTTATAGTTCACAATGGCTGTATAGACAATTTAAGGTGAATAACATGAACTTTCAACCCCTGCGTGACACCCTCGTGACACGCTTCAAAACACTTTGATGGCGCCGTCGACGTGCGGAATATTCATAACTTCCTGTGATGTGCACTCAAGTCTTCTTCCGTTCAAAGCCGGTCTAATCTAATTCTGCTCATTTGGACCGCTATATTTATCTGTTCTTTGAAAGCGGACGCTTTTAATATCAGCGCACAGAAAAGGTTGACAGGAAACAGGACTTCAAAAGTGCTCATTTACAGAATAGGGTCATAACAGGAAGTATTATACACATTCGTTCCTGAAATAACTGCGTGATTCCGTCATGTGATTTAGCACTAAATATAGCGCATAACAATATTACAAATTTTACAATATCACAAAAATGCATTCAATGCAGTCCAACTAGTCTAAATGTGGCATTGTTATTAATATTGTGTTTTTGGAACATGAATTACGCAGCAAAGTTCACTCGTTTTTATCCCTTTTCATGGGACGGCCATTTTTTCACTTGTCACTTGAAAATGACATCACAGTTGCTCGGAGCTAAGGTAACAGCCAATCGCAGCTCAGCTTCCGAGCGTCACCTGACTTAGCTCGGAAAAGAGGGGAAGCTGTGATTGGCTGCTACCCAAGCCCTGAGAAACTGTGATGTCATTTTCAGGTGACAGCCAGTGTCAAAATGGCCGCCTGCTAAGATTGATAAAAATGGGTGAATTTTGTTGCTTTATTCATAGTCCACAAACTGAATACTAAACAGAATGCCATGTTTAGATTAGCGCGGGCACATAAAACATTTTAATGTTAAAAAAAATGTTTTGGGTTGACTTTTAAAACATTCGTTTTCCATCACCCTTATCCCGATTAAGATAAAGTATTTTGTATTATTATCATAAATATTGTTTTTGTTACATTTGTGTTTGGTAATATGCCATGATCTTTTTCTAAGATTAAATCATTAAATATTGGTAAACTTAAGCAAATGTGGCAAATTATGCTTCAGATATGTAGGAGTCTGTTAAAAAAAAATAGCTCAGTTTTTCTGCATAATATTCAAAATGTATTTTCTTTTCTGGACAATGCAGCTGCACCTTTAGTGCGCCGACACTTTTTTAAATGTCACCGTCCATTGCACTGCTTGATGCGCTATTATCCCAGATTGAAAGGCTTTCTGTCGAGTTACACAAGCGACTTACTTACATAAGCTGCTACTACTTGTTTGTATTTGTTGTTTCTCATAAAAAGAACCATTTGAAATAGTTCCCGGGTGTATTACTAAAATGCGATTAGTTGTGTTATTACATTAGCTAATGCTAAATGCTAGCTTGGAAGACAGTTGAACAACACTAAACCGGGCATTTTTTCTCATTTAATCCCAAAGACATTTTTTTGTGTTTACGTCCAGACATTCAATTCCATGAAATTATTCATATTTTTCATAATGTTTTTAAAGTGTTTGGCGAAGAAGGGTCTACAAATTGGTTGATATAAAATTTATTAGTATAGTTCATAATTACTTTTGTAATTAAGTGCTAAAGAAAATGTGAACTTCAGCTGTGTGTATTCTGTTTATACAAAGTACCGAAGTTAGTACATAAAATAATACAAGCCTATAGTAATTGATTAGTTTGGGTATACGAAAGTAATCGATTTCTCTAGGGTTAGAAATGGATTAATTTCTGTATTAAAAGTAATCAACTACTTTAGTTATTAATGTACTAAAAATATTGATGGTCATTCAAGTCCCGAAAGTAATTGATAACTTTAGTAATTGATTGCCTCAAGTAATTGATTACTTTAATATATAATTACCTAAACTTTAGGTACCTAAACTTTAGGTCCTAAAGTAAGACTTACAGTCTGCTTTAGTCATTACATTAGGTACTTAAGTACTAAAGTAATCGATTACCATAGTGCTTACAGTAACTTTTTAGCACCAGACATTTTTAGACCTTCCTTTATAGCCACTTGCATTAAAAAAAAAAAAAAAAAAAACATGTAATTTTAATAGGTTTCCTATGATTTCATATCTGGAGATTTAGAAAAAAAAACTGCGTTTTGGGGTTTGAATGAGTTAAATGGATTTTTTTTTTTCTTTAATGTGGAGTGATGTTTAAAGATGAGTCCAGATCGATAAAAAGCAAACAGGAAACATGGCTGACGCATTTCGTCAACCCAGCGGCATCATTCGTGGACAAGTGCAGTTCGCGTTGTGACATTTTTCCCTTTTGTCTTCCTCTTCAGCTGGCAGACAATCAAAGAGGCGGTTGAGTGCTGGGCAAATGTCGCCATGGTAACAGAAGAAACAGCCGGGATGACCGGGAGAACCGAGGCGGGCCCTATCCGCCGTGATCTGTTATCACAGCTGAGCGTCATTACGATGAGATGGACGCCTCGGAGAGGTAGCGGCCGGCGTGCTTTAAAGGTCACGGGTGGATTTGCTGGCTGGACATTTCATTTGTCCTTTAATTATAGCGTTCGGTTATTTACTCGTTAAATTGTTTAGCAACATCAGGAAATTCAAACTCATTAGGTTTCTTCTTTCCAAAGTGGGGGCTGAATCACGTCAATTATGCTTATGAGTCCATTCAATAGATTGTTATAAATACACGATGTTAATAGAGCTTTTCATCCGGAAAATACAATGCAAATATAACTAATAACCAGTTTTTGGGAAGTAAATATGAAGTGCATTATATAAATGCACTTTGAATAAAAAAGCTTTACAGTAATATCAAACATTGAATATTTCCTCGATGATAATCGAATGTTGATGTGCTAAAAAATGATTTGCTTTCATTCTAGAAATATGACGTTAATCTTAAAGATACGAGACTTTTTAGATGGAATATTTACAGCTATTTTTGGCATAATGTTACAACTTTGATCCAAAAAAGAAAATTGTCTGATTTTTTTTTTTTGTTTAGAAAGTACTGTTTATAAAAATTCCCACTACCTAAAGAATGATACTAGTCTAAAATTTTCTGATACTATATTCTCATAAAAAAATGCTACCACTTTCTCTGAAAAATAAGCAATATTTTGTGCTCCAAGAGCTAACATTTTAGATGAAAAAAATCAGCTATTTTCTAAAAAAAAGACTTAAAATGTTTTTCAAGAAAATTATTTTGATTTTTTTCTAGAAAATATGGATGCATTTTTTCTTCTCTTTTAAAATTTTCTTAGACTTTGTTGTCATGAATTTGTAAATAACAACTTCATATTAAAAAATATTAAACTTTTTAACACATTTTTTTCTTAAAAGTAAGCAATATTTTGTCCTTAAAAATATGACTTTTTAGATTTAAAATATTTGGCTATTTTCTAAAAAAGAAAAAAAAAAGATGACTTAAAAAATGCTTTTCCAGGAAAATGAATCAGATTTTTTTTCTAGAAAATATGGATTAATTTTTTCCTACGACGGGTCTAAAATTTTATTAGACTTTATTCTCATAACTTTATAAACAACAACTTGAAATAATATAAAAATTTAAACATCCTAACTTGTCTAAATTTTTCTTAAGACTATTCTCATAAATCTGTAAATCCCAACTTTAAATTAAAAAAGTATTAAATACACTTTTTCTTAAAAGTAAACAATATTCAAAGATATATGACTTTTTAAGTTTCTAAAAAAAAGATGACTTAAAATGTTTTTCTAAGAAAATTAATCACATTTTTTTCTAGAAAATACATTCATTTTTGAAGGACATACTGATTGTCTAAAAATATATGCAAATGTATTCTTCTCAACTTGAAAATTACAACTTAAATAAAAAAAAATTTCTAAAAAAAACTAAAAATATTTTTTCAAGAAAACAATCTTTTTTCCATTTGTTTTTTTTTGTTTTTTTTTGTATCTTTTAATGCCCGTGTTTGTATGTTGAGCTTTGTAATGTTGTCACCATCTGGGTGAAATTTCAGCTCCCGAGTGTCTTCTCCAATGCTTTCCTTTTGAAATGCCTTTGATGTGAAGATCAAAGTATTGGACATAATACCACACGATGGTTAAATATCCAAGGTGTTTCTGGACAAAGTACAGCTTGTCCCTTTTTTTTTTTTTTTAAACTGTCCAACTATCTTGAAATTCTGTGATTTCTAAACTCCGAAACGCAAAACTCTAATCTCATAGTGTAATTATATTCTTCCCAATGAGCAATACGGTGAGTATAATAGAAAATTTCCATTTAGCTGTCACTGGTGCAGAAGCCCATTAGACGGCAAGCTGCAAGTGCCCATTAAGCATTTACCTTCACGGTGGAAACCCTGCAGGAACTTTTCTCTTCTAATGGCCCATCCAGGATGCCGTCAGACGGCCCCTGCTTATTTCTGGCGGCCGTCTGGCTTCGTACCTTCACGAGTCTCCGGTGTCTTGTCGGGCTCATTACGGCCAGACGAGAGTTCACTTCTCCTCTAATGAAGTGCGCTTCACCGGCTATAACGAGCATCCTTATCTTGCACTCCGTGTGGGAACTACACGGACGTTACATGTTTTAACCATGACCCGGGCCAGCGTGTTGACACTCGTAGAAATGTTGACATTTTTTGGAGCGGGGAGGTCACGTGCGGTATTTTGACCATTTTTTTCCTTCTGCGTTATTCTCACAATATTTTAAGCAAAGGGATTGCACACTCCTGGTAGTGTGATAATGAATTGGTCTTGCCATGTTGAGTTTTAACATGTTTTCACATCCTGGGTGAAATTTCAGCTCCCTGGTGTCTACTTTGAAAGCTTTCCCTTTGATGTGAAAGGCATTTGATGTAAAGCTCAAAATGTCGGACAAAATACCTCCCAAGGGTTAGCTCAATTAATATTCGTCATGTAAAAAGCTTGTGTGTGTCTGTGACAATGATTCTTAACATTTTTTAATTTAATGAATGGATAGATGACATTGGTGGCCAGTGCTCCTCTTAATATTATGCCAATCAAACAATGTTGTAGTCATATACATACGCAAACTGTTATTTTGCCATCAAAATTTTTATTGTTTTTGTTCATGTTTTCAACAAGCGGAAGGACTGTTGAGATGTTTGTGATGCCACTAACCCAAAAACATTGGTATCATAGCCACTTTTGTGCAGAAAAAAATATTTTTTGACAAAAAAGATAATGTTCTCCTTTTGTCCAAAATCGCTTAGTGTCAGTGTATATATGTACCGTATTTTCTGCACTATAAGGCGCACCCTCAATTAATGACATATTTTAAAACTTTTCCATATATAAGGCGCAGCGCATTATAAGGCGCAACAGTAGAAGCAGTCTAACTTTATTAATAGATTACAAACCAGCTCTCTGACAACTCCATTCACTCCCTAAATGAATAAACAACTGTCTAAAGTTACTTTATCAGTTCATTCCCCATCTACCAATCCCAATCTCAATATTGATCCATATATAAGGTGCACCGGATTATAAGGCGCACCATCAGCTTTTTAAAAAAAAAAAAAAATTAAGGCTTTTAGGTGCGCCTTATAGTGCGTAAAATACTGTACATGTATGCAAATATATCAAAAGTAGACAGGAGGTTTCACACAACTAACACAAAAGCTTCATGTAGATGTAGTGATGTAAATGTGAATTGACCTTGAAGATGTCCTCTGAGTCAGGAGGAGTGCCTCAAAAAGTGACAGAGGACACCGGCGAGGTCTCGCTGAGGCCTCAAGTCTGTGCGAGGTGTAATTTGAAACGTGGCGCTTCGATCAGGCCTATTTTCGGACCGCACTTTTTTTTTTCCGCAAAGCTGATCCGTCTGACAAGGGGGAGCACAGTTTTGGTAGCTGCGCACACATGCATCCACACGTTCGCACACAGGTAGGGCGGGTAAATGAGTGCTCGGGGGGAGTCGCAGGTGTTTCCATCATCGCCTCCAAATGAAATCGGAAAACATGCAGATCCGCGGGCAGCCCAATGCACACATTTGAAATGAATTAATGATATTTCCAATCGGGAACTTGAACCCACCGCAGGCACGCAATGCACGCACACACATAAACTGGAAATGAGAAAGGCATATTGTGTTTCACGAGAGAGCAAAAAAAAAAAAAAAACATGCTCATCAGATTGTGACTAAGAAGCATTAGATAGAAGCCAAGAAAATATTTATTTTTATTTTACTATGTTTTTAAAATCAGTCACAGAAGAAGACACTTGTATATACGCTAAATGGGTTTTGTTTCGTCCATAATAGTTTTGAAAAAAAAATCTTCATTTTCATTTTTTAGCACAGGAAAGTGAAAAGGATTTTGTGCACCCCCCCCCCCCCCCCCTTTTTCCAAACACACACACACACTTACTGCGATGACTATAAATGAGATATTTATGAAAGTTTTATATGGATACTTAATATTGTATCCCTTTTAAAAATAACAAAAGGGAATGTTAACTTTCCTTTTTACAGGGATTTATACAGGTTACAGCTTATTCTGAATCTGAAAAAATAGTTTAGAGCGCATTAGGTGCATGAAATTTTAAAAAAAAAATGCCAGTCTTTTTTCAAGATAGATTTTTGACCAGTTGAACGGTTTGATGGATGGAGAAAAACATGAATGAATACTAATAAATGTAAATTGATCTGGAACATAAACAACAATACCTTGAATATTTTAACCCGAAGAAAAAGGTAAAAAAAAAACATTTTGCTGATATTCTTTTCTTAATCACATTAATAATTAATGTGATTTAAAAAAAAACATGCTTCTAACCAGCGCAGACTTTGAGTGAGAGCGCCACAGCACTATTTGGTGCCTCGGGTATGTAATTACAATAGACATGTGTATGTATATGTATATACAATGTATATCTGACAGACAATATCAAAAGTGAACCTTATTCGCTATCTACAGACAGACTTTTGCATGGATTAGCAGGTGCTTCCTAAAAATTCAATCTAGTATCAACTTTCATGTGGAAGCCTTTTCACAAGTATCGCATATATGAATTTAAATGGAGGCGGCCCTTTATTATGGCCTATTCTAATGACATGGTTAGAGAGTTAAGAACATCTTGATGATTTCACAATTGCTGGCTAAAATCAAATTATCACTCTCCGGTGGCTTCATAAAAAGCTTTTTATATTCAGGACAAAAGTCATCTTAAAAAGCATAGACTTGAATATAATTTAATGAGGCGTATTCACACAACAAAAGAGATTAGATGAGTTCTGAAAGACATCAATGCCACCTTCTGTCTTTAGTTTGTGAATGTTGAACACTTTTTGCAGATTGCCCGCTATTTTCACATTCCATCTTCAAAAATGTCCGGAACATCTTGAACTTTTTTACATTCCAGAAATTCCAAAATTTTCAAAATAACTCCGCCTTTTCTAAAGGAAAATTGCGAGATAATTGACATCTATTACATGCCTTCTCTTAGAACGCCGTGTCGCTACATGTTGTTGATATTTTTAGGATGTTAGCAACATTTTGAAAGAATCATATTGAAAAAAGACACATCTGTCAGGAAAACTGAAAGCCTTCTATAAGCCTTATAATGAAGAAAAGACATGCAGGAAGTGTCAATATTAGTCATTTTACCTTACATTTAAAATCACTTGTAGGATACGATAATGACCCTTCAAAAATGGTAAAAATGTGATAATAGCAAAAGCACTATGCTGTATATTTGTGAAATTGAACTATTTGATATGTCATAATTAGAGTATTAGGACTTTTGCATTATGGGAGTCCAGGCTAAGCCAATCAACAAAGTCATTGAAAGGCCTGCAATGGTCACAAGTTGGCTGGTAGCGCCACCCGGTGGTTTTAGGTTGTCAACACAAACATTTTCATTGCACCCTTGTTAGCAAGTTGCCTTCGAAAGAGGATTAATGCAAAAAATTGGAGGGAATGCATCATAAAACATAAGGTGTTCAATATGCCCAAAAATGACAATATTTCCAGTTTTGAATGCAAGTAAATGGGCTAAATTTGACTTCTGCAGGGTGTACCTCTCGACATCCCGTTTGCAAGCTTTTAGAAGGGAGTCATCTTGACAGTCGTCATGTTTTGAGAATCTTCGCAATTTTTTACCCTTGAGATTCCATTTGGTGATTGGCAGACGATGTTAGAAGAAAAGCATTCCATTTTACAGCAAACTTCAGACTTATTTTGGATTTTTAAAATTATTTTAAAGCATTCTTTCCCTTTTTTCGACGTATTTTGGATTTTTAAAACTATTTTAAAGCATTCTTTTCCTTTTTTTTATTTGGTCTCATGGAAAATGCATATACGCAACTGCATGTTTTAGAATTTTTGTGTGTGGATTAATTAAAATATGACGGGTGGGATGTAAAATGTCCTCCAAATTTTGAATGACCCATAAGCATGTGACTCCTACAGAAATCTTATTCTGTAGTATTTGAAAGGAACTTGTAATTATTCCATCTAATTGCTTCTTGAAAGCATTGGGGAAAGAAACCGCAATGATCGAAAATGCACATACAGTATCGCACACTAGAGGGCAGCAGTGGCCCGTGCATTGTCATATTCAGGCATCCAACGCGTGTTATGATATGTTAGTAAAAGCAAACTGAGCAGCTATTTACCCCGAGAGCCATTTTTATGACTTTATCTTCCACGATGATGGACGTGTTGTTGTTTTTGAGCTTTGCCACATTTTTTTATTAGATCCTGCAGCTCCCAAAATAAATATTAATTCTTAGAACCTTTTTTTTCTTTGAGTATACTAAACCGTAATATAATCTCTTCGGAGTCTTTTTTTGTCCAATATTGATAATGTTTGTAGTTATATTGCGGTGAAGAGATATATTAGCGCCTGGAAATATCACAGTGAGCCTTTTGAAAACAATGCCTTTCACGTTGGATCCAAAATAAGCAATCAATGGGTTCGCGAGTCTCTGTCGATTGAAATGTTACCTGAGATAACGAGAGGTCAACCAGCGCACTATAGATGTATTGATTTAACCTCCCGAGACCCTTGCTATTCATTTGTGTCCAATGTTGTGTCCATTTTGTCTCAGCAGGAAAGCAAAGTTAGTTGCATACCACCCAAACACATGAGGCGCCGTTGGAAAGGACAAGATGTCCTCTACTGAGCGCACTCGGACTTAAGAGGGTAGCTCCAATCAGTCAAAAGATATAGTTGACCAGTGGTGTCAAACATACAGTCCGCGGACCGGTTTTGGCCCGCAAACGAGTTTAATCCGGTCCGCAAAATCATTTGGTAAAGCATAAAAATAAGGTGATTTTATTTTTTCAATGATTAATAAACTTGATATGTTACATGATTATTTGTAAAGTTGATGTTTTATGATTAATAGTGATTTCGAACGTGTATTATTTTGGACGATATTAAGGTAAGAATAATAAATTTGACATTGTTGTTTTAAAGTTATATAAACATATACCATGATTTTATTGGTCCGGCCCACTTGAGAATAGATTTTCCTCCACGCAAGCTTAAACGAGTTTGACACCCCTGATATAGACCAAATATAAATGTTCACTACAATGGACACAAACGAAGACGATCGGTCTAAGAAAGTCACTTCAAGAGGTAAAATCTTGATCATAGGGGGTCTCACCGGTCCCCATCTCGTATGACATAACGTGCTCGAGTCATCCGAACGAACGTCGAGCAAACGGAAGAAGAATCGTGTCATTTCTTGCACAGTGAGGGAACGTTCCCCCAAGGAAGACTTGCGGCCTTTGCACGCTCTGATGCAAATGCCATGTGGGTGTGGGATCTGGACTGGACTCGCTCTGGGCCTGAGTAAATAGTGCAGCCATTCCTGGCATCGCTGCGTATGGTGCAGGAAGGAAATGTCTGTAATCGGGGGAACTTTGACGCTTTCCCATAGCTGGCTAAACTGCGCGATGACAGTATCTTAAAAGTGGGCATGTATAAGCCTTTCGAAATTCATTTCAAGTCTGTGTCCTGCGCCTCAAAAATTCCCGTTCTGCAATTCTAATGTTAAATTTGTAGTGCAATGGATAATCCCCGTGGGGTATTAAATTTCTCTTCAGAGACCCTAAAGTTAGATTATTTCCTGCTTTCCAAAGCACCAAATTATCTTTTCCTCAGCATTCAAAACACGCCAAGAATGTGTCCATGGATCTTATGTGCTATTTTATCGCTATTATTTTGTGCAGTATTTTAACCATTTTTTGGGCCGTTTTCTTCCATGTTATTCTTGTCGTATTTTAGCCAAGGGATGGCACTTTTCTGGAGATGCGATAACTAAGTTGGTCATGCTATTTCAAACGTTGACAAGATGTCACCACCTGGGTAAAATTTCAGCTCCCCGGTGTCTTATTTCAATGCTTTCCCTTTGATAGAAAATACAGTTGATGTAAGGATTAAAGGATTGGGCAAAATACCACAGAAGGCTAAAAAGAAAAAAACAGTAGGCCCAGATAGGAGCCTTGGGGCACTCCCTCAACTGACATCCGATAGTAACTATAATGGAGTACACCCAAACTGCTTTTTGTTACCCGATTTTAACCCTTTAAGCACCAAAGAAGCATTAACTTATTCAATGCCGCATTTTCATGTTTTTTTTTAAGAGTCCAGACATTCACTCCCAGATTTATTACTTAAGTATCTGTAAATTAATGTCCTTAATGTACTTTATTATCTATTCAATGCTTAAGTATGTGGGATTTAATGTCCGGAATCTTAAACAAATATACGCCTGTGGCATTGAATGAGTTAACAGTATGCCCTTATCGCTAACCAAATTCAAGCTACGACCTTTTGAAATGGTAATACTAAACCGAAATATTTTATTGAAAAAAAAACATATTTTTTTTTGGTTGAGGCAAAATTTGGATGAGCAAAAAACTAGTTGGGTGTTTTTAGACACGAATTTGGGCATTTTACAAATGTTTGCTGGTCGATCATTCATCGTTTAATGCCCCGGTTTCACTCACAGGACATCCAAACGGCCCCAAAAAATTAGTGGTAGAATAATAAAAATCATCCCACACCACAATATAACCGCTATGAAAAATCTTTCAGCGCCATCTGATCATCGGGCCATTGCTGAATTTAATTCCAAGTTTGGTTAAATGCTCAAATTTGTCTTGCTGTAGTTTGCTAAGCAATCTTTCTAAACACTTGTAAATAATTTTAGAATACAACATTTTGTCATCATCTGTCAGTTTATCTTACGCGGGACACGCTCATTTGGAGTTATTTGTATTACGATTATAGCTTGCCAAAACGACGTTGTTGAGTTAATACTGTTTCCCATTCTAATGGCGATGCCATCTTTTTCCTTTGCCTGAATACAAAATAGTTGAAAAAAAAAAAAATCGAGCCCCTAATTAGAGTCCAGCCCTGACAGCTTTTTACACCCGTAATTATTCCATCGTTTAAGATTTGCGAGCTTGAAAAAATATATCTTTAAAAATGGTCATTTAGTGTGCTGGCCTGGAAACAGTAATTTATAGATATTTTTTCAAACCTCAAACTTCAAAACACACACACACACAGTACATCTAATGTAACGTCAGTAGTGCCCCTAGCCTTATGTAAACCTTCCACTTGAGTCAGCAGAAGTCTCCGCCGGCTATTATAATATCTTTTACGTCAAGTCTAAAACTGCTTGCTCGTCCAGAAAGTCCACTTGGCGTTTTGTTATGTAGCGCCTCTACTACGCTGTCATTTTTTTTTTTTTTCTTCCCTTGGATGCTTGGACCCAGCAACGAGAGGAACAACACGCGACAGTTGTGGCATGCCAGCGAGCACATGAGGTTATTTTCATCTGTGTTTGTTTGCGAGCCCGCGCTGTGAGTCAGGGCCACTGGAGGGTTAATTAGGGCTATGGGAAAACTGCAGTCTGTTGAAATCTGGGAATGTTGGACAAGTGTGAAAGAGTCAGCCACCCCTTTGGTGTCGCCATAATTGTTTCGTTTGGGGACGGGTTGCGTGGCAGGCGGAGAGAGCTCTTTTTCACCCGCTGTTCCGCTCTTCTTCTTTTGAAGTTAATTGAACCGGTCGCTAATATTCTGTATGAGGACCGTATTTTCCGGGATATAAGCCGCAATGGGCTATAAGCCGCAGCAGCGAAATATGAGCAAAAAAATGATTTTTGTCACGGATAAGCCGCGCTGGACTATAAGCCGCAGATAATAACATGCGATATATCCGCAAAAAGATGCTACATGGAAGTTTATATATATGTATATATATATATATATGTATATATATATATATATATATGTATATATATATATATGTGTGTATATATATATATATATATATATATATATATATGTGTGTATATATATATATATATATATATATATATATATATATATATATATATATATATATATATATATATATATATATATATAATTAATAATTATATTTTTATTTATTTATTTATTTTGAATGCTTGCATGTTTAGTCCCAACATATTTATAGAAAATGGAAGGATGGATATTTTCAACACTAACAGAATACTGTTAGTTAAATAGCAGTTCGAAATCAATACTTCAATAGCATCTTTTTTTTGGCTTCCTTTGTTTGATAGATTATTTTAGTGAACATAGAAACACATTGCACATAATTCATACATACAATCATAAATGCATAAATAAAATCATATATACTGTGTACTGTATATTAAATTTACACGTCACAAATTTACCCAAAGTTTTATACATTCTCTTATTCAGTTTAGACATATATAATTTTTAATAATACATTTTTAAAACTCTGAGCACAGCCATTGATAAACATCTTTTCAGTTCTATTTCATAGTTCCATAAATTGAAACCTCGAACAGATACACACATTTTCTTGCTGGTGGCTAGCAAAAAAAGAAATAAAAAACAACAGATGAACCACACTGCACTATAAGCCGCAGGGCTCAAATCATGAGGAAAAAGTCGCGACTTATAGTCCAAAAAAATCGGTATTTACTCATGGGGTTTGAGGTATAATTGGCCTTGGTTAATATTGATACCCGGCCTTTTTTCAAGATATCGGTGTGGCTTTTACAATTGGAAACTAAAGACGTGTTTTACAGATGCCTCTTATGATGTGTAAATATAAGTTTAAAAAATGAAATACACAATAGAAAATTGCCATTGATTTGGTCTTGATTTTGGGGCATGATGGTGAGGGGTGTGGGAAAGGTGGATCCTAAAATACAAAAAAGCCAAGATGAGATGTGTTAAAAATAGGATGTATCTACAAGGAAGGACTTACTTTAACCTCCAATAAATAAATCCAGTACATGGTTGTTTTTTTGTTGTTATTAAGTTGAAGTCACCGAGTGGTAAAAATGTGCCAGTTCTTAGTTTGCCCATCATTGCATATTTACTGCTAATGACCAGCTAATGCGAAAAAGAGTAAGCCGAAGAAGAAATGTTTGTTGATTGCTTCCCAATGACCAGAATTGACAATTTGGAGAGCCCCTACTTTGAGAACAATGACTTGTTCTCCACAAGCTCTTCATGGTGGCCTCCGGTTTTAGTTGACAATTTCCTGTCTTGAAGGCTTTGGTGACAGATGAGTATTTAGCAATCCATCTGACATGGAACCCCCGAGGGCGGCCTCGGCCCCGGCTCTGGTTTTCCCTACAGTAGTTCAAGCCCGGTTTGAACTTGCGGATCAAGTTGTGCTCAAGCTTCTGTCAGTCAAAGCGGCTCTGCTTTGGCACTTGCACATCTGGGAAATGAATTTTTGAAGACGATTTCAGCACGCTAAACTTGACTTTGATGCCTGGAAGCCTCGCTAAGAAAAGGCTCTTGGATGTTGCCTGCCATGGATGTGTGTGAAGTGGCTGTTTGTGTTTATACTGCAGAAAGCACTGGCCATATGTCCCATTCAACATCCCATGACTCCAGCCCCTTTGTGGTTGATTCTATCACCAAATTCAAGTTCAACTTCAGAGGTTTTTGGTCCCATTGGTAGATTTTTGTTGATTCCCTCTTCCATTCATACACTGGGTGAAACTGTCAGAGTGGTTCCATCGATTGGTACAGTTTTATTTACTTGACTTGGTATCCTTTTTTTCGTGTTACGTGGAAGCCCTCACAACCTCTGGCAATAGAAATGGCAAAAAGCGGAGCCCTCCCCAAAACAAGCAGCGCTACTCTGTATTAACGGGGTCTTTGGAGTGTGAAGTTATGTTATCTCATCTAAAGTTGTTGGTAATAATGAGATGAATAGCAGGCAGCTGCGTGAAGCGCCGCTTCAAAGAACGCTGAAAGGCCCACAGGGATTTTCTTTTGGCTTTCCCACCGCTCGCACGGGTTTACATGGGATGCGATGGGAGTTGAGTGCGAAGACTCGGCTATAAAAAAAATGTTGCAAGTTTCTTTTAAGTATAACTCTCCCATCACGTCCCTTAATGGGCTTTTTGTGGCCTCTTTCTTTTAAAAACACAATAAAAAGGCGAAGGTCCAACGTGATCTATTTTGAGCACTGGTCGATCTCTGATGTGCTCGCAGTTCTAAATAGTTTATATAAAACAAAGGTCGATCACACCAGGAAGTGGTCACTAATTGGCTATCAATGTGTTTGGCAGAATGTGATAGGCTTCTGTTGTGGGTGGGAGGAAGACACAAAAATTGAGACGCATTGAAAGTTGACAGATGAATGGTGAATTGAACTCCCTGATGGCAACTTTGATGACGCTAGCGTGATTCTTTGTAAAAAAGAAGCTCAAGTTGAGCCTACCACATAAATGCAAAGCACACAGCAGCCACATCTAATGATAGCAGCGAAAACTCTAACCTAGTGAGCCACAGCAAAGCTCTCTGCCAAACTAAATTTGAGAACACGTCCGCGTCGGGCAGGATGGACAACGTTAGTTGTATTTTATTTATTTTTATTTATTTGGCGATCGACAAAAGAAAACCTGAGTTTGGTTTCAAATGCAGCAAAAGGTAAATTGTTCCTGCTGCTTGTTCAAAAAAAAAATGGCTGAAGCCTCTTTTGTGTTGTTGTTCCCTGAAAACGTTACATTTTCCACTCCTACATTTTTGGTTCCCTCAACCAAAATTTCATCCAGGTGCTTTATGATGATTCCAATGCCATTTCTAAGACCCAGACATTTTAACTACCAAGATAAAAGATACATTACCTGACCCTGATGGGTTTTATGACCTTTTTATGACCTCTTGTCAGGTTTTACGGCCCTTCAATCGGGCAACCAGAAGCCGAACTTTCTACAGTAGCTTATTTCTCCAATTAGATGACAACCAGCTTCGCTAACTTTGTTGGACCAGACTTATGCTCCTGCTCTTAAAATTCCTAACCTTCTCAGGGATCCACCTTGGAATGAATACAGTCAAAACCCAGAAGTCTGCCTGGCTCTTATTTTAAACGTGAGCTTAAGAGTGCTGCGTTTCATCACGATTCACCTGTATGTGATTACTGTGTGCCAATCACCAGGAAAATGACAGAAACGCAGCTCAAACTTTTAAACGTTTTTTTTTTTTTTTTTTTTTTTTCAAAGCTAGACAATTGTGTTTTGAGCAAAAGCTATGAAAGTTATTCTTTAATGCTGTTCTGTAACCAAATATTTGCATTATTAACATTATAAAATCTGGATACAATGCTAATATGCTAAACATTGAATCCCTTAGTGAATACATTTTACAGTACTAATCAATAAACTAATCAATTATTTTAATGCCTAGGATCTTAAATTACTTTAATGACTAAAGTATTCATTTCTCTAGTACTTAATTACCTAAAGTACTTTACTTAAAGTTTCCTAAAATACTTTTCAAGCAATTGCATCCCTTTTTTATAGTACACTTTTATAAGGCTAATTATTTAGGACTTTACAAGATTTTGGTGTGATCAGAAACATAATAACCCACCAGAAATACTGCATCTGCACCTGCACAGAATAGTAGTCTAACGCCATCTCGAAATTAGAGCAATATTTTGTAAGTAGCATTTTTATTGTGAAGGAAACCACTTTTGCTTATTCACCACAGTGCTATGAAAGGAAATGTATTGTTTGGTTGTGAATAGTTAAATTCCATTTTTAACATATCTAGAAAAGCCATACATTTCTTAAAATCGAATGTAATTTTGGTTTATTACGCAGGCTGCTTAAAAAATTGACGAGGCAAAATTGCTCCAAGGGCCATAGTTTGGACACTCTGACCTAGTATATTTTATATATAATTTATTTAGTTATTTATAAGGGCTGAAGGATTATGGCCAAAATAATAATCACTATTATTTACAATTATATTTAGGGAATATAAGCCTGATTCTGTGACAACTCACCAGCTATATACTAATCAGTACCCAGGACTGAACGTGCGGACTCTCGAAAAACGTAATATTACGTCTTTGGGATGGAATGAGTTAATAATCGATTAGTTGTCAATTAATCGATTAATCTTCGCACCAAACTGGAATTTGTGGATAACTGGAATAACCATGCTTTGATGGTTTTGTTTTCCCATACAGATGTTGATATTTCAAGAATATCGAAGTTCACAAAAGTTTGTCTGTGCAATTGCAGCTCAACTTCCCACAGCTGATGTCACGTTTGGACTTCATCAGGCAGCAAACTAGTTAAGGCGACTCGCAAACATCCCCCCGTTTGTTGTGAAACCCCGGAGCATCAGCGCTCATACGCGTCTGCGAGTGTTTTCGCGGCGGCAAAGTCGCGCCTCAGTAAAAACATCTGGCCCGCGCTGCTGCAGATGGATGCAATAATCCCATAATGAGTGTCGTAATCATCAAAAGCTCGCCGATGACTTGTTACAGTCGCAGACAAAAAAATTCTGTCACGTCACCGTGATCGCTGCGCTTTGTTGTCTCGTTTATTGATCGGGTATTTAGTCAACTGGAAACTTAATTCAAACCAGAGCAGACGTTCAAATCATCACTGAAAGAAAGTCGAAACAAGACTGAGAATTTTTTGGGCCCGTACAGGATTATAAAGCCGCCCATTGAGTTTTTTTCCCCGTTCCGATTAATAGGACATGTTTTTCCGCAGTCCCAATGCCCCCCGCGGCGTTGGGCTTGTTAACCATTATTTCATGTAAATAGGGACTGCTCACAGTTCCTCTAATCCCGTGGAGTTGGCCGGCTGTCCCGCTGCGTGACGCGCACGTTTCCTGAAAGCCGACGTCATTTGTCCCGGGGTCGGCGGTCGGCGGCTGCCCGGCATGTGTTGTCCCTTTTACACATTCGGCAACAGTCAGCGGGCCGCGACTCACCAGGTGAAGATTCTGTATTCAAACCACAATTCTTAAGAAAATAGTCTTTGACCTTCTCGGTAGGGGATTCCCACATTTTTTTTTAAAGGGATCGTAAACCTGTTTGGTCATTTTCAGCAGTAAAATGTTCGTATTTTGTCCGCTCAGCTTGCCAAAGTCACGTGACTAAACTCAAAATTAAATATTAAAATTGAATAAATACGTAAAAACTGTTGATAATCTTTTCAAAGTAAAAGCAAATGTTGTATAGCGTCAACACAAAGATGATTTGCTTTCATTGAGAATGACAGAGTATTTTCTGTTGGGAAGTTTCAAGAATTTAGAAAATTAAAAGGATCACAGCGACTACAGACCACCACTTTTTTCTCATACATTGAAGCCTGCATTTCATAGTCCAGTGTGGATTATCCAGTTTTTTTTTAGTAGTCATCAGAGGGCGATCTCCCAGTAAACAAAGACAGGCAGAATAAGACCCTATCAAAGTATTGATTTAGAGTTTTGACTGTTATTTTATTTACCACCAGGGGGCACTCTCCACTAGTAAACATTATCAGACATGCTACTGTTGTGTTGGTGCCGTATTTTAACAATTCGAGCGTGTGTCATGTTATGTTGAAAATATATAATGTTGAAAATAAAAAGTTTTAAATAAAAACAAAAAAAATAAATGTGTCCATCTTTCTGCACATATATCTGATGTTACAAGCTGTGGCTTATTGTCCGGTGATTAATTCCATATTTGTTTATTATCGATGGCACCCTTCTCAAGTGACCCTTACTGCAGCGCTACTGTCAATTACGTACATTTGATGTTGCCATTAAAACATGTAAACTCCCGTGGTTAGCTAAAATGTCACCATTAAAACATGTAAACTCCCGTGGTTAGCTAAAATGAAGCCTTTATATTGTCCATTTGTGTGCATATTCGTTTGACTACATATGACCTGCAACAAGCTAAATTCAAGTTCAGATTGTACTAGCTAGCCTCTTGCTAAACTGTCAGCTAAAGTGGCTCCTCTCACTCAAAGGTTGCCATGTGCTGTACAAAATAATTGGATGTACTCTTCACAACCTCTCAACAGTTGGTGAGAAAGTGGCTTTTGGACCTTCCTGGTTCCCCTCAAATTATAGGAACTCACCTCAATTAGTGTTGTTTTTGTATCTCACTTCCTGTTTAGCGTCATCATTACCATACCACCCCCACACTGACCTGTGTGGCTTGACTTCCCTGTTATGAGTTGCAACCGCAGTTAAATAGAAATAGGGGGGAAAAAAAACTAATAAAACATATTTAGCACATAAATTAACGAGAACAAGTCGAGAGATAAGCTTCTGTCCCCCCGAGGGTTTCGTGTTTGCTCATGTCCTCGTTATTTAGGGCTTCATCAAGAGAAAACAAAAAAAGACTTCTCATGGGAAGATAATTGTCTTCAAGTGTTTCCAATTGAGACAAGTACAGTGGTAGCAAGTTGAATTCATTTTGTGACTAAGTTCATAAATGCGGCCAAGAGGGTTGACGTTTAACACAGAATTAGTCAGTGTGTCCGCTTCAGCTCTGAGGTTTCTATAGTTGAACTAAATGTAGTATTGGAAAAAAAAAATGTAGTTCTTGGAATTTAAATAACACTAACTATAGAGCCTTTGGTGAGTTTTTCAGTTTCCGATTTCAGAGAAGAAATACAGAGTAGCGGTTTATGATTCAAATTACAATGAATTAAATCGAATTAGGTTCCTCCCAATGCATTTCAGTAGGTGTCAATAGTATGCAGATTTCACGATTCATGGGCTATCCTGGTACTTATTAACAATATGAAATATATTGTTTAATAAAAATCAATTCACAAGAATGCATTGATGCATGCATTAATGAGGGTATTAATTATTGTCATGTGTTTGTGTCCAAGTAGTTATTTTTAACGAATTCCCGCTTAACCTTAAAGCTTGTGCGGTATTTTTTCCAGTCCTTCATGTCCAATTACTACAAATAAAATCATTGAAAATACCCGGGAGCTGAAATTTCACCCTAATGATAACCAATATGATTATGAACTCTTTCAATGCCATGGACTAGAATTCTTGTCTTTCAAAATAGTAATAGGAATAATAAATAATCCAATTCTCATCCAATACAGTTTTTGATGGAGGGAAGCTGACACAAGTGCTTACTTATCTAATATTAAGCCAATTAAGCACTATAGTCATAAGTGTGACTATTGGATGGCAGTGTTTTCATACATACAACACATACTGTATATTGCATACTCGTAATTCTAAGTTAGGAATGAAAATCAATCTTTCATATGATAGCACCCATGTTTACATAGACATAGCACACAATATTCTGTCGGCCTTAAAAGATGAGTGAAAATGCGTTTTTTTTTTATTTTAGGGTTTGGCTAAAAGAAGGTCTAAAAAGGCTGGTGAATTAAGAGATTGAGTAAGGAATTATATCTGCTTACTTAAGTAATTAAGTAGGAGTAATCGACTACTTTACTAAAGGTACTAGAATTAATCACTTACTTTAGGCAGTGGATTACTAAGGTAAACACTTCAGGTGCTTTAAAGTACAAAGCAGTTGATTAATAATTACATAACCTACTTGATCGCTTAATTCATTCATTTTCAGGATTTTTAGGTAGTTCTTTAGCCAAATGAAAAATATATAGCTAAGTGTTTGTTCCTTAAGAGTGTTTTCATTTTCTATTCCGTGGTCACGTCGCCTCACGTTTACATCATAAAGTCTGGTTGGGACGGCCTTGAGAGGGTTAACATGAGAGACGCTGAGCCCTCCTACTGATCTTAACACACACGCACTGTGAACACACACTTTCTCAGCTGAGCCGCCGAGGAGGGGGTCTGCGCCAGTCCCAGCTGTCCTTGATTCAGAGCTGAGTCTCGTCGGTCCCGGAGAGCCGCCGCCTCCGCTGCTCCATGGGACTCCGGAGCTGGCCCCCCAGCACAGAACCCTCCATGATGGCCTGCCTCCATGTGGAGAACCCCCCCATCTGTAAATTCAAATCAGGTACGTCCTGCAATACTAAATAATGGTTGTTTTTATGCGCTGTATAAAATACACTCTGTCTCATACTTTTCGACAAAATACACGAGACTAAGTTGACTGAATTTGTAAAATTGTAATCAGCTTAACTCAATCAATCCCAAAGAAATATTTTTACATTTTTTAAGAGTCCAGAGATTCAATTCCAGGTATTATTTTGAAATTTTCAACAACAACAAAAAAATCAAGTCTTTGGCTAAAAAAGACTTGTACTTAATGAGTTGAGTTCTAAAGTAATCAATTCTTTCAGTAATTAAGCATTAAAGTAATCAGTTATTTTATACCTGTAAGTAAATGAGGTATGTTCATGTCAACCTCATTTTTTATTGTGGGCCACTTTGTAGTTATCGTTTCTGTTGGAGGGCCGTTATGACTGCTGTCAAATGTTATGTTTGATTGTCACTCATTTACCTGGTTTTGAAATCAGGGTCCAGTAAAAACTGTTCAAAGAGGGTTCTTAGAAACATAAAATGTGTGTTGTTTCCCCGAAATGTTTAAAGTTGAAGACAATAAGCAAGTTTGATATTTTAATCAGAAACCTGAAGTCATAATTATTTCGCAATCCACGTGAAATGATGTGGTGGGCCGGATCTGGCGCCCGGGCCTTGAGTTTGACACCTGTGATCTATGGTGCTCCATTACTTTAGTTGTTAGATAAAGTAATCACTTACTCTGCATTTAATTAGATCAGGTAACTGATTACTGAGGTACCTTGGTAACGAAAACAAGGTTTTCTAAACTACAGCCCTGGGGCCATTTGGGGCCCTGCATCCACATTTACATGGTCTGCTAAAAATACATATTGACATGGCCCGCAGCACTACTTTTAAGAAGTAATGAAACGTTTTTGATGATGGACACTATGGACACTATAAGCGGTGTAAAAAAAAAAAAATCTAATTTACCTAATTTACCTCCTCACCTTTAACAGGATGTCTTAATGTCGCACCTTTGTTTTTAAATAACTACATTAGATCAGCAGGATGTCATTACTTGTTCTGTTGTTTTTTTACCGTGGTTACCGCATCTTTCTATTTTTCTGTATGTGTACCTCAAAGGAAAAAGTTTGGACAATCAATGTCTTTAGCACTAAAAAAGCTAAAGTTGTTGATTACTCAAGTTAATGTTTTCCGTAATACTTCTTAATTAATTTGTAGACCTTTCTTTAGTCAAACACTTGCACATTAAAAAAAAATACATAAAAGCACCTGGTATTGTCTGTTCTCTCAAAAACGTAATAACACGTCTTTGGGATCGAATGAGTCAAATTCCTTAAAGTACATAAATAACTTCCTGCTTGCTTACTGGAGAAAAGCGATCTGTGATCTTTCCTGGCGCACGTGCGTAAAAACAAGTTAACCCCCTTATCATATAAAATCCTTCCTTGGTCTTTTCCCCAAAGTGTGATAATCCTTTGAGTTTCACTGGAGTGAGGCCTAATCTCACATGACGCCACATTTCACCGATGCGGAATAGATGCTGGAATCCTCTTTCCATTCCATTTCTTTGAGGATTTAGTAGGAAATAGCATTTTATTTTTGTTGCAAATATCCACCCATTTTCTACCCCATGCTTGTTCTCATTAGGGTCGTGAGTGAGATGGAGCCTATCCCAGCTGAGTTTTGAATAAGAGGCAGAGTACGCCCCGGACTGGTCGCCAGCCAATCACAGGTCCGATATAGATAAACACTGACCTACACTCGTATTTACAACTTGGGAGTGATTACTCAGATGCAAGGTGTTTGGCAAAAGTAGTCTCTAAAAATGCTTGGTCCAAAATGCATTAAGTACTAAAGTAATCCATTACTTTATACATTAAAGCAAACATTTACTTTAGGTACTTTTGAAGGCAATTAAGTACGTTAGGTACTAAAGTACTGAATGAATCATTTTTGATCATTAAGTACTAAAGTCATCCATCACTGTTGGTAAGAAGTACTGGAAAAGTAATCTTGACTAAATGCAATAGGTACTCATAAACAAAGTAATTAATTACTTTAGGTGCTACTTACAACTTTAGGTAGTAAAGTACCTAAAGTAATCAGTTACCTACTTAGTACTTGAGTACCTAAATTAATGATTACCTTTAGTAAAGATTACTTGTACTTCTTACCTTCAGTGATCAATTACTTTATTTTCTAAAATAATTGATTACTACTTTTAGTACGTAATCAATGACTTTAATACCAAGCAAATAAAGTCATCAATTACCCTAATTAGGTACTAATGTAATCAATCACTGTAGATAAGAAATACAATTAGTCGTGAATAAATGTAATAACTTTAGGTATTTAAGTACTAAGTAAGTCATTGATTACTTTAGGTACTACTTACAACTTTAGGTAGTAAAGTATTAAAGTACCTAAGTAATCAGTTACCTACATACTGATACCTATGTACCTATGTAGTTCTAAAAAAAAAACATACAACCTCTGCCTGTCTGTTACGGAGTTCTGTTATTTTTTTTAATATTAAAGATGATCCTAATAACTGTGCATGAAAACTAAGTTATTTATCAAATTGAATACGTACAAAATTATACATTTTTAATGCTGAAAATGGCTAAAAAAGAAGTCTATTTCATTTCAATTGGTATTCAAAAATGCTCTCTCTAGTGGTATGTCAAGGAATCACTGCACACGTACAGTACAGTTGTTTTTAACTTTAGCCTAATTGAAGTATAGCCATTCTTTTGAAAACTTTTCAATTGGTAAAACTTGCGTTAGCTATGGGTGTTTATTTGAATCATTAGGTCCTGGGCATAACTGGGCATAACTTGTTATGGCTTGCTAGGACCTCTGTCTCATTTTGGATGAATAGATGAACTGCATTTTTATTTTGGTCATCAATGGCGATATTTGGAGAGCGATCCATTTTTTTGAGGTTGTGCTTGGAGAGCTAAGTATTTTTTTAAGGTGGTACTTGGTGAAAAAGTTTGAGAAGCAGGGGCAGACGTTCAAACCGCCGTTGCACCACGCTTCCGAAATTAAATGTAATTGGGGTAAAATGTTCCACACCTCGGGTGCCAAAAGAAACGCAGCCTGACGTCACGCTGTTTTAAGTCTTCAAAAATGCGTCTGAATTGGCCGCCTGCTCCGGCAAGTTGTGTTTATGATAACGCAAACTGACCATTCCAAGGTCTCCGTCTTCGCTTGAATCAGAGTGCATCTAAAGCCATTTTTGGATATTTATAAGCAATAAAGTCAACATAAATCACCGTCATCCCTTTTGTAGAGCGCATTCGTCTTTGTCTTGGCAAAGACGCGTCCGTTTGTTCTGTTTCTCCAAGAATCAAATCAAATGGGAATCAAACAGGAGCTTTGCAAGCGGGACGACGATGACGTCGCGGGAGTAACCTCTGGTTATACTCCGAGGCGGCTGACGTGACGGGGAGGTTAGCCAGGGTTCAGCGCAAATTATCGGAGCACCCCAGAGCGCCGATCGTGTCACCTTATATTAAATGTTTATTGATAGGTGCTCATGTATTTTATTGCTTGCAGCATTCTTTCCAGGTCACAGTGACTATGAACACTCAAAAGGACACTTTTCCTGATCTCCAACTTCGCTTGTCTGGTCTTTTAACTCATTCACTTCCAAAAATATTTTTTTTTTGCTAAATCAAGACAGACGTTCAATCAGTGCTTCCTTATTAATTACATAATTCCCCAACATTTTTTCCCCCAAAAAGTAGGCAAAAAGTATGAGTGCTTCCTATAAACTGTTATTTAAAAATTCAAATTTTTTTTCGACACAATTCAAGAAAGATTGAGTCGTCAGCCTCATAAGCCGCACAAATGTATATTTTTTATAACAGCCGTGTTCTTATTGTCAATAATTATCGCATTGGTACAAGTTAGAGTTCTTATCTGCTGCAGCTCGTGTTAGCTGAGGTTGTTACGGCATTATTGTCAATAAAAGAAGCGAGCAGACTGAACCAGCGTCCGAGTACGTCCTCGTTCCCACACAGGAATATTACTGAAACAGAGAAGATCATGTAAAAGTTATAATGTCTCCATCCATACAGGAATTTCCATAGTGTGTTTTTATCCATTCATAAGCATGCCAAGCCACTAGGGGGCAGTACAGTAATTTCACCAAATTCTGTCCAGTCAGAAAGAACTTCTGTGTCTAAATACACCGGCATGAAATAGAGTGGTGACGTAAATCTCCGGTTGATGACTGTTAAACGCAAAGGAGGATCCAGAGAATTTGGCAAATGAGTTTTTGAGACCTGTGGTTTTAATGTAAAAAAATCACCCTGGCACATCAGCACACAGGGCAAACAGGAGACATTTACCGCCCGTTTGCAAGAACCCCGGCTACAATTAGAAAATGAAACAAATTTAAAATTTTCGGACTAAAGAAATCAAGTATTTTCGGTCATGTGTCCTAAAGTAATAGTTGAAAACAAACAGGCAAACGCTTGAAAAAAAAACGATCAGAAAGATAAATAAGTAACTGGAATTGAATGTCCGGAGTCTCAAAAACTTAAAAATGCGTCTTTGGGATTGAATGAGTTAATTAAAAACAAACTCGATACCTTTGCGGGGTCCTTCGATCTGCTTTGATCCCAAGACCCTTTTTGCACCCATTCCGAGTTGATCAGGGGTGTAGTTCCGCCATCAAGAGCGGGTCCCGCCCCTCTTGAAACTACACTCGACATGTCACGGTTCCCAGGCCTTGTTCTCACAGCTGCCCCGTTTATTTTTGCTTGCTTGAGTCAGAGGGGCCCGTCGAACGCAATTCCCAGGAGACCTGTGCAGGTCTGCCTTATGTGTGTGTATGTGTGTGTTTAGGGTGTGCGAATTGGAACGATTTGCTTCCTCTGAGCTTCTCTGTACATGTAGCAAATCAAATGGCGCGACATTGCAGAGGTGAGCCACCGGGCATCCTTCGCCATCGCCATCGCCATCTTTCTTAAAGTAGGCACTCTCCAAAAGTATTGAGGCGCCATCGCTGTGATGGTCGCGGTTCTCAATCTTTTTTCACCCCCTGCGAAATATCTTTTCAGCCATGTACCAGTCCAGGGCATTTTTAGGTTAAAAAAAAATCAAATAAAAAACTTAAAACATGCCATCATTGTCTGATTTATTAAAATTTAGACCCTTTCAAACTTCATTTGTATCCATCCACAAAAAAATAATCAACCTAAAGTGTCATCTTTTTGATCATAGAAGAAATCTGTTGTCAAAAAGAAATAACTTAATTATTAATAAATATTTTTAGACAAAAAATAAACAATATAACGACCTGTTCTCAAAATATATGTATATAATATTATAATAAATATTTGTCCACAGGAAAATATTAAACATAAAGCATCCTGTTTTGGGATTACAGTAGCGATCTCTTCACAAAAATAAATCATTAACTTAATTATTAATAAATATCTATCCACAAAAATAATCAACTTAAAGTGTCAGAGCTGTTCGCAAATATATGTAATTACAAAGATTTGTCCACAGAAAATTATTAAACCTAAAGCATCCTGTTTAGGAGTTACAGCAGAGTTGTATTTACAAAAATAAATCATTATCTTCATTATTCATAAATATCAGACCTGTTCGATTATAAATAAATATTTGTCCACGGAAAAATATTCAACTTAAAGTGTCCCCTTTTGGGATCATAGAGGAGATATGTTCATAAAAATAAATCATCAACTTGACAGGTAACGAGAGGTGGAACATGACAGATTGGGTCAAACCATTCTAGTATGGGGGGAGATTATGGCTTTTGACATAAATGAAATTGAATAACCTACTGAACATAAAAAAATTTTTACGAACTTATTTTTTCCTGAAACAATTCATTCAATAATCGATCATTATTTTTAATGGATTTTTGCATGTGTTTGTTTGTTTTTTTTAAATCTTCTGAAGTTCTTTCAAGTACCCCTAGAGGTACTAGTACCCCAATTTTAGAGCCACTTATCTAGAGTAGTCGTTCTAAAATGAGAGTATGTGAAAACAATTCAAGGGGTACGTGATAAATTAACTCATTCAATCCCAAAGATGAATTTTTCCTTTTTTTTTTTTAAATCAAAGTATTTAATCTCAGGTTTCTTTTTATTTTTCCTGGATTTTTTCTATTGTTAAACCTTTTTATTATTTTTCTAAACAGCATTGCCATGTCAAATGTATTTTTAACATACGCCATAGTTTGGATACCTCTGGCTTGAACCCTGCATAAAATGCATTTTTTTTTAAACATTGTGGGTTGTGTCTGTCTATTCATTTGACTGTTCCTCCTTTCAAAAAAGCTCTCATTGATGTTTTCTTTTGCTAATTTCTGCTAGCTTGCGGGCTTACTTTTTTCCTGCCCTATCACATGACCGACGTGATTGGTTTGATGTTTAAAACAGCTGCAAAACGCGAGCTCTCACAAAGCACGCGATTCAAGCTACAACTTGCTAACAATAAGCCACTGGGCTCCCATATTGAGAGCCACACAATAAATTGGACTGCCACTCAATATTTTATTGCGCCAAGCGTGTTGAGTGATAAAAAGTAGCAGGACTGTTATGCTGAACCCTTTTAGTCCCCCCGAATCACAATTTTTCATTCCCAGAGGAAGAGTGCGAATTGCAGCATTTACCGTAATGCCCCTAAAGCGCCCATGGACGCATGCGAAAACTTACTCATACTCCCTTTAATAAGACATTTTAGACAATTTACTTTCGCAATGAATGTAGAGTATATTTCGGACTGCAAGGAGAAAATTTTGCCCTTTTTGTCACAGATAAGCTCCACCTGGCTATAAGCTGCAGGTCATAACATCAGACATTTATGCAAAAAGATGGTATATTTAAGTTTTTTTTAACTTGTTTTAAAGTGCCTGCAAACCACCAAAATTCTTTTCTTCAACAGACTGAACATGCCGACATGTTTAGTACCAATATTTTGAACATAACACCGCCACAATACTGCTGAGTGAAATAGTAGTTCAAACTCAAAATCAGTATTTCTTCAGTCCCCCCTTTTTTAATTGATTGTTTTATATTTTGAACATAGTTTGTATAAACACATTGCACGTAATTCGGATATTTTTTATAGGAGATTTCTTTCAACTTTTACGATTTTATAAATATTTTTCATTTTGAACATAGCCATAATTCACTCCTTTTCAGTTCCATTTCATAGTTGTTCCTTCTATTGATGCCTTGAGCAGAAACACACGTTTTGCTTTCTTCTGATTGCCCCCTGGTGGCTAGTAGAAAAACTGCAGATGAACCGGCAGGGCTAAAATCACGAGAAAAAAGTCGCAGTTTATAGTCTGAAAAAAAAATAAAGCACAAAAATCTAACAGAAAATCTAAGCAGGCTGGTGGAAGCTGTTCTTTTTTTCCTTTCCCTTGGACAGGCGTCCCAATGCTTTTGTGAACCTATTTCCTGATGAATCCATTTCAAAGCGACACATGATTAACTTATAGAGCAGACATGACTCATGGTGCTGTCGGTGGTGTCCTGTCTGACTTGCAGCTTTACTCATTAACAAGCTCATAGAGTAGCTTGGATCGCCTTCTACTCACTGTTTACTTTGGCCGAGGTGTCTTGCTCAGCGCCATCGCCGCTCAAGTCCCGCGTGTGGTTTCTCCCCCCATTTCCCTTATGGCAGAAGACAGGAAGTGAATTAGAATTCTTTGACCTTGGGCGTTTATTACAAAACATGACAGCGGGCAAAAAAAAAAAAAAAAACTCTGCAGGCGTTCACGGCATGACGCTGGAACTGGCTGCCTTGTCGCCTTCTGAATTCCAGTTATTAAACTGGCTTCTGTTTTTGTTTTGTTTTTTTGTTTTTTGTGGGTGCCCGCAGCTCTTCAGTTCTTCCTGCAGCACAGACGAAGTGGAGAGCAACTCGTGGAGCAAGGCATCATGCCTCGTGAGTACGCACCTCACTCCAAAACACCAGGGGGCGCACACTCTGCCACAGTGTACGCTATTTGGGAAATTAATTTTTTGACATAATCAAAAGGGCACCTCAGCTATATCAATTGTGCTGTACCTCAAATTATTATTACTCATTACATTATTACCTCAATAAGTAGTTGGCCACACCCCTTTTTATCTGTGTGGCAACTTTTTTTCTGTGCTCAAAATCCATCGTTGCTAGCTCAAACTTATCATTGCTTGCTCAATACTTTTTTCTGTGGTCAAAATCTATTTGCTCGCTCAAAATTTCTGTGCTCAAAATCTTTACTTGCTCGCGTGGCAAATATAACTCCATACTTATCTAATATTAAGCTAATGAGGACTGTAGTGATAACTTGTGACCATTGGATGGCAGTGTTGCCATACATACGTCACATCCATTAGTTACTTGTAATTTGAAGGAATGAAAATCAATCTTTCATATGATAGCAGCCATGTTTACATAGACATGGCACACAATATTCTGTCGGCCTTGAAAGATGAGTGAAAATGCCTTTTCCGATAACGCTCGGCACTGAAAGACAGAAATTTATTAAAATGAGTAGAAAATTAGCAACAGGCATCAGTCAACTTCATACTAATGTCGGGAATCCTCTGTGTGAATGTCCACTAAAATTCCGAGGTAATGAGTGATCGTTTTGCTATATTTGGGGATAATTATTGACTTTATTCCGTACCTTTTTCAAAAAAAATCGCCAAAATAAATACTTCATGTTGGTAATGTTAATAAAAATGAAACTTTCAATTGATGAAAGAGACCTATTGACCCATTGTTAGCATAAATCTTGAAATCTACCTTCAGAGTCGTTTTTCTGCCACATACCATATTGGTGTCAATTCTTGGCACATTGTCTTGACTACAACTGTCAGGTCATGAGTACATCCTTGTATTTTGTAAAACTTGTATTTTGTACACAATGCATCCACTTCAACCTGTTGAGCCTGGAAGGGTTCTCCTCCCACCTGTGGTCCCTTCTGAAGGTTTCTTATTTTCTGGGGAGTTCCCTTTTGGGAGCTTTGATCAAGGGATGCTGTTGTGTATTTATGATGAAAAGAAGTCTTTGCATGACTTCTTTTTGTCTTTGTATGACTTCTTTTCACCTGTGAAGCTCTTTGAGACTCCAGTGATTCAGAGCTCTACAAATAAACTTGATTTGATTTGAAGTAGTCAAAACCACGTAGTGATAAAATGAAAGTTTTACGGCTTTTGCTAAAATTAAAAAAAAAAAAAAAGTCAATCAAAATGTCATTTTATTTGTTGCTATCTTTGTGGAGGAGCACAAGTCCCCCTGCCCCAATAGTCTGGCTCCACATAGTTTCATGAGTCACAGGCTGGGCCTTTGCTAGAGGTCACTCACCCCTTTGGACTCAAACAAAACCTCCCCCAGTCCAGTCTCCAATACCGCGCCTAACCGTCTTCTCGGTCCAGAAGGAATGCGGCTGGGCTTAGCGATGACTGTTTTGGTTTCCTCCTGCCTTGTGTTCATTAAATCAAATGGTGTTGGTCATAGCGGAGGTGACTGTGTGCTTGATGAACTCCGCCCAGTCAGCTTAAGATTCATCCGGCTTCACGTATAGCTTTCTTCTTGATATATATATAATATATAATATAATTCTTTTACAAGTTTCAATTTCTTTCAGCTCTCAAAGCCCCTGCTGCCTTCCATGAGCGCATTCACAATCTGGACAGAGCAAGGGTAAATAAAAGACTTGGATGGAGCTAATCGTTTCATTTGCCATTCATCTAACCCACAGTTTTTTTTTGTTTGTTTTTTTTTAATCAGACGGGCAACTTACTAAAGCACAAGCTCTGCCGCAGACCGGCCCGCTCCGAGTTGATCCGTATGCACATCCTACAAGGTGATAAAAGTATTCTCCGGGATGCTAAAAGTGGCTAACAGGCGGCGACTTCCTCACGCAGAGAGCGCGGCCGACGATTCCGTGCAGGCCGCTCAGCTGAAGCTCAAGAGGGCCCGGCTGGCCGATGATCTCAACCAGAAGATCGCACACAGGCCCGGACCTATGGAGCTGGTGGAGAAGAACATCCTACCCGTGGAGGATGTTGTCAAGAAGGACCATGATGGTAGATGTTTATTTTCACACACGGTCGTGAATGATGGTGATGGAAGGCGTCCCCTAAATTCATTCGCTCATTGAGATCTTGGATTTGATTCAGTTTGGATGGGGAGAGAAGCTGCTTTGATTGGCTGTGATTGCGGCGCGAAACCCCAATGCCAAACTTGCTATGGATACGAATTAGCAGGGGTGTCAAACTCATTTGAGCTCATGGGCCACAATGAGGAAAATTTCATCTCAAGTGGCCCCGACTAGCAAAATATTGGTACTTAACTTTAAATCAATTTCCGTAATTTACATGAAGATTTGTGCTATGCACCATCTTTGTGCAGTATTTTGAACATTTTTGGGTCATGTCATTCCACATCATCTCATTCACACTCATGGTAACGTGATAAGTAAATGGTTTGCCATTTTGAAATTTGACATGTTGTTACCATCTGGGTGAAATTTCAGCTCCCCAGTGTGTTTCCCCTGTATGTGAAATGTCTTTGATGTAAACATCTAAGTATCGTACAAAAATACTGCACGGGTTAACTGAATAAATAAGTGATGTAGTGTTATATTTTGGGCACCGGGTGGCACCCATCTAATGACAGGCAGGGCGGAAGAAGTTGAAAATTCAAAAAGAAGAAGTTATGCCAAATAAGGAAGGGTTGGGCGCTAACTCCTTAGGTATAAATGAAAAATGAATCACAAGACTGATTGGTCATAATACAACAGGACCAAAGCTGAATGTTTGGCCTATTTTCAATCTCTTGTGGGTGATCACAAGGTTTTACCTGTACTGAGCAGTAGCACGATGAAGCTAGACGCTAATGCTAACATAAATACTAATGTAGTGTTCCTCTTTGGGTCACTGAAGAAATCAGCAAGCTATTTTGCAAAAGTGTGACAACCTGTCCTTCTGTGTGTAGGGAATTGCTTGTAAACGTTTTTTGTCTATTGATTATGGACAGCAGGCTAATGAATTCAATTGGCTTCACAAAATCATCTTGTGGGCCAGATTAAACTTCTTGCTGGCTGGATCTGGCTTGCGGGACATACTTAAGATACCGCTGCTTTAAAGTCAATGTATCACCATGTTGTGGAAATGAGGAGAATGTAGTAAGCGCTTGCTACAAATAACGTAAACAGGATGTCAGGGTAGAAACAAGAATTATGACTTTTCTTGGCCTGTCAGATAAAAATACATTTTTCACACATTATTTCATTGGATCGCAGCGGTACTTAAACTGCTCTGACCTCATGTTGCAGTAATACAAGAATAAATGCGCAATACACATTCCTTGATTCTTATCTTTATTGTTATGTTTTTTGTTTTCCTTCAACCTCAAGGGAGTTTGCTATCCGAGGAAACCAAAACAAATTCATTTTATTACAGAGGCGAGCCCAAAGAAAAAGACAAAACGTGGGTGGAAAAAAAAAAGCCGCGTTATGATACAAAAGAAAATATGCGCTAAGGCAAAATTTGACACGTTGCATGCAAAGCAGCGAATCAAATCTACCTCGTCTCAAATCTTATAATAACCACGAAAATAACTTTGTCATCCAGGTGATAGTCCAGACAAGACAGCAGACGTGTACACATTCAACGAGGGCAAACGTGAGGCTTTATCGCCACGCGCGTGTCGCCGAACATCTCCGAGCACCGACTCGGTCCCACCGCTTCCCACTGAGGACACGTCTCTTTCATCTTCCGGTTCTTCCATGCAGGTGAGACAAGAAAATGAAAATGATTGTTTACATGGCACAGAATTCATATTTTGTAGGCTATAAGCCTAAGTAGTAAGACTGGGCGATATTATCAATATATCGGTATATTGCGATATAAAGTGATGCAAGTGACGTATTGCAATATGACGTTCAGTTTCCATTATATCGTTTTGAAACGCCTTATTTTAGTAAGATTTCACTTTTTTTTCATGGATCCACTCTGGAGCGGCTTTTGTATCATGATTTTTGCCATATGAATAGCGTTTAACGTGTAAATCGTTCCAAGCGCTTCAAAAACACCGCATAAGTTGTTACAATATAGCAAAAAAAGAAAACTTTATGATACGAAGATTGCTTTTCCTTCATTTTTGCCGTTGTTGTCGTATCTCGGGATTCAGCGCAGTGTTCAAGTCATCTGTAGTAATTGTAAGCTGCGGTATTTGTTCCAGCAGCCGAATCTCGAATGTTGCATTTAATTCAAATGGGAATTTGGAGATTTCAAGTTTTGGTTTGTCTTTCAATTGCAAATTTTCATATTAAGAAAATCTTGAGCTTTCACTGTATTTGATCAATTATTACAATAGATTTATCCTTGTTTTTTGTTGTATTTTTTTCACCAGCACCTGTGACGTTACAGATATGTTTGGTTTGCGTTTGAACAGCAAAAAAGACTGAAAAAGAAGCATAAGAAGTATAAATAACTGTCAAGGGCTTGCTTGGAATAAAAAATGCGCACATGCTGCTTTAAAAAATAAAGTTGAATGTGTAATGTGTGCTCATAGATGTCAATGATATGTGGCTTCTGAAAAAAAAAAGTATAATTCATATATTCTAATAATTTCGTTCTGTTTTTTCAGCCATTGCTAATACATCTGCCAGAGATTTTTTTTTTTTTTACAAACATTGCAATACGTTTTGCAATACGCCTTTGCTGTATCGCAATACTGTACACTTTTAAGACAAAATACCATGCACTGCTAGGTAGTAATAACCATTTTTTTCCAGTTTGTTCTTAAATCTAAAAGATCCACTTCTCATGTTGAATCTTTTTTTTTTTTACTCAGCAGCCCTCGCCATCTCACTCTTCATCGGATGTATCTTCTACCAGCGAGAAACCTGCAGCTTCATCTCAGCCAATCACTGCGGTGCTCGCAAAGGTCACTCTCATGTTTTCACACTCAAAGTCATCATGTGAATGCTGAAAATGAACGTTTTTCTTCCTTTGGTTTTTGTTATTTTCATATCGCTGTACTCCTCCATATTTTGCCATTCAATTTCTTTTGACATTTCTTGACCGATTCAAAGCATTCCGACTTCAACATGTTAAAAATACATCACACTGCACGGGCTGTTATTTTTCTCATTCCAGACTTTGAGCGTTTTTCCACATTTCAGCATTTTACACCCCAAAAATACCAGTTCAACACTCCCACATGGCAAAATTGCCACATTTTCACCAACAATTTGCATATATTATCACTAATATCAATTTTCTTACTCCACTCTTTAACGACTTCAACATTTCGCAACCCAATCTCACCTTTCCAACATCAAAAACAGTCCAATAATTCCAGATTATTATTTCTTTATCATCCTAAAACGCCATACTTCTCTAAATATTTAACATTTCCTACCCCAAAAATACATTTTATTTTTGTGACACAAACGAACCAGATTAAATTCCTTTTACAAACCATTCCAGTTGCAACTTTATACTGTTTATCTCATACCAAATACTTTTTCCCTTAATTTGTGAAAGTAAAAAAAATCTAATTTTTCCTCCCTTTTTTTGTCACTTTCAGCATTTTTTTGACCGATTCTCACGTCCAACTGTTCATCTTTTTACCACAATATTTTTTTGAAATTTCAAAATAAAAGCTTACCAACACTTCGTCCTTACTGTACTCAGTACTGTCCCCAAATTTGTATTCAACATTTTTTTTACATCATTCCATACCATTCAAAATCCATCCACATGATTCTACATCGTTCAACATCATCCCATATAATTCAAAATTATTCTATTCCATTATTGCAACGCATTCCACATCATTCAAAGATTTTTCATCAGCTTTCGGCATTCACACACACTTTCCGCACTCATTCTTTTATCTAGTTACATAACATATTAAATTCCGAGGTTCTTTGCTCAAATCCAAATTGTATTGTGAAATTTGCATGCTTTACAATATTGCCGCCTTGCATACATTAGGAGTAAAAATAAATAGTAGTGATGGGAAAATGAAGCCTGGTGAAAACATGTCTTATCATTTTTTGCTCCTTTCAATGGCAGTCTTGGTTTGAAGGCGTCAATGTAAATTTAATACGTTTCCATTGCACTTGCCTTTATTTTTAAACCAAGAGCACCAGCTAGAGAAGTAAAACAAATACATCAAGTGGATCATGAGGTTTCGCTTCCCCATCACTAATAAATCGTTGGCAAATCGGGGCAATTAGAGGAAGGCCTTTTAGTGATACCGTCGGCCTCTTTTTTCATCCCTCGTCTGCCGTTCTCTTCCTACAGGTGTTAAAACAATGAAGGTCACATTTCTACTTCCTCTATCTTCATCCAGACATTTTCATCAACCGTCTGGCGATGGCTTCGGGCCAAATGTCTGCTTTGGCGCACGCTGACCTGCGTGCGTGTGTGTTTGTGTGTGTTAGACTCCGCAGCGGAGCTCGCCAAAGCCGGCGGGCGAAAAAAGCCGCAGCAAGAAGAGCCGAGAGGCCAAGCCGAGGATACGCAAGCTCAAGTATCATCAGTACATTCCGCCGGACCAGCACAAACACGAGCTCAAGCCGGCGGCGGCGGCGGCGGCGCGTGTGGACGCCGCTTATGTGCGCCTCCTGCAGCAGCAGCAGCACTTTCTGCAGCTGCAGATACTCAGCCAGCAGCAGGCGCTCTTCAAGTACGCATGCCGTTTGTTTTTACCCGCGATTGCTGACGATAGCCACTGGACTTTTAAGTTGCAGGATTTAAACGTCAGATATTTACATTTACATATTTAACACCAACGAATTTATAGAAAATCGATGGTTATTTCCAACATAACACTGACAAAATACTGCCTAAGTAAATAGCAGTTCAAAGTCAACATCAATACTTCCTCTGTCTAACTTTCTTTGATTGATTATTTTAGTGAACATATCAACACATTGTACAGTCATACAATACATGCAATCATATATGCAGTATATCCAATTCACACTTCACAAACTTTTATAAAAGATTTTATTCCATTTATACATCATTTTTATATTTTTGATGCTATATTTTTTAAAACTGTTGCACAGTCATTGATTCACATCTCCTCAGTTCTTTTTCATAGTTGTTCCACAAACTGACACTTAGAACCGATCCACTTATTTGCTTTACCAATGTATTGCCCCCTGGTGGCCAGTTTAAAAAAACTGCAGATAAACCGCACTGGGTTATATGTCACAGGGCTCAAATCTTGAGTTGAAGGTTGAAATTATATGTATATAAAATCTACATATGTGAACAATTTATACAATACTCTCATTCAACTTATATTAATATATTTTTAATACTGTGTTATACTGTGTGTTTTTACCAGCCATTAATTTTTCAGTTATGTTTCATAGTTCTCTGAATTGACACCCACGTTTGCTCTACTGGTGGATTGCCACCTGGTGGCTTGTTAAAAAAAAAATGCAGATATGCTCCACTGGACTGCCAGCTGCAGGTCTCAAATCATGAGAAATAAGTTGCGGCTTATAGTCTGAAATGTCTTGTATTATTATTATTATTTATGTGGCAACTTAAACCAATGAATGTTATAAAATCATGTAGGTGGTTTCAAAAATGAAATAAGAATAAAGATGAACCCTATTGTGAACCCTATTATTGCACTTTGGCCTCCATTAAATGTGGCAGTTATCTTTTGTGCCAACGGTTGTCACGTGCTTAAAACAAGCACCCTCATTTTTCTTCAATGTGATAAAAATTGAAGAATGAGTATCTAACTCCCTTTCCTTTTTCGTCAGATCGACAGGCGACTTCCAAAGCGGCTCTTCTGCCAAATTCCCCAACGAAAGCAGCAAGCCGGATCAGCTACCGGCCAATGTGGACGAGATGAAGGTGATGTTTTATTCTAACGATATTTTTACTGTCCCAAACGCAAAATGAACGGCTGTGTCTTCCGGTGTGCAATTCCAGGTGGCCGAACTGAAAGCGGAGCTGAAGCTGCGCTCGCTTCCCGTCTCCGGAACCAAGATGGAGCTAATCGAGCGGCTGAAACTGTATCACGAAAGCCTCGTCACTAACGTAGAGACAAAAGCTCTTGAAGACACCCCGCCGCTGTCCCCCAAAGTGTCCAATGCGGGCCTGGAGGACAACGGCGGAGACGGTCCGGCGACGCCCTCTCCCTGCGAGACGGATTCACGCGAGAAGGACCGACGTCTCCGCGAGAAGGAGCGTCAGATCCGGGAGCTGAAGAGGAGGCTGGAGCGCGAGCAGAAACTGGTGGAGGAGCTCAAGTTGCAGCTGGAGGTGGAGAAGAGGAGTCAGCAGATGGGAGAGGCCTCGCCGGCCGCCCCCGAGGACGGGCGCGCGGAAATCAAACGCGAGGAGGACGTGGAGAGCGACGTCTCAACGCCTCCTCTCGCAGAAGGGGAGGACTGCGCACCTCTGAGCAAGGTAGGACAGGGAGAAGAAATCAACATCATGAGCTCGACGGCCTGACTTCACTTCGAATAGTCAAAGGCCTTCAACTCATCCATCCATGTTGTGCCGTTTTGAACTTTGACATGTTGTCACCCTCCGGGTGAAATTTCAGCTTCCTAGTTTCTTCTTTCGCATTTTCCCATTTGATGTGAAATGCTTTTGATGTAGAGATCAAACGATTGAAAAAAAAATACAAAAAATAGATTTAAGTGATTGCAATGAAGTCATTCATTCCTAAAGACGTGTTTTTACGTTTTGTTGTTGTTGCGTACGTTTATGAAGAACCCAGACATTAAATTCCTTTTTTAGTTTTTTGTTTTTGTTTTGTGGGGCTCACTGAAGTCATATCTAAAAACAACTAGTGCTAAATTAATTTCGAATTTAAAAGGATCAATTACTTTAATATATAACTCATCGAATGCCAGGGACGTATTTTCATGTTTTTAAAGAGTCCAGACATTCAATCCCAAAATATTGATTTCATATTTGAGTATTTGAAAATTAATGTCCTTAATGTACTTAAGTATCTTAAATACTTAAGTTTCTGGGATTTAATGTCCGGACTCTTAAAAAACGTGAAACTCCGTCCCTAGCATTGAAGGAGTTAATTAGCAAAACGATTGATTTTTTTCGTTCTTAATCTCCCCATTACCTCAGCACTTCATTACCTAACAATCCATTATTTTAGTACTTACTTTAGTACCCACTTACCTAAAGTAATCAACTACCTCAGTACTTAGTTACCTAAGGTAATTGATGACCTTCCCCCTACTTAATTACTTGAAATAATCCATTACGGTTGTTCTTAATACAGTTAGTACACAGCAGTTTTAGTCCCACCTTTAGCCCAAAAAAAAATTGGTAAAAAAAATTTGGAGGACCTGGGATTAAATAAAACGTCAAACTACGTCCTTGGGATTGAATGAGTTAATATGTTATATTGACAGCCCTACTGATTTCCTCTTTTCAGTGCAAGATAGCTCTGTTATGTTTGTGTATCATTTGCAAGTTCTCATTTGGGTGTGTACTCTTGATTGACGCCATTTTTGTGTGCAGACGTGGACAGGGCCGAGGATCGATCCCTTTCCACCAAGCGTCACTAAAACAGCCGTGAGTCAGGTAGAATACACATTTTTTTCCCCAATCCGAGTTTTTTTTCCCCTAATCCGAGCCTCCTCGGTTGTCTGTGCCAGCCCGTCCATCGTGCTCATCCTCCAGCCTTCACGCCTCCGCCGCCATTCAAATGTAAAATTCTGCGAGAACCTCCTCGCTACGAGGACGCCGTGAAACACATGCGCATGCTGCCTGCCATTCAGGTGACAAACATTCCTGTCGCGTTTCTGTCGAATACCACTAAGTTTCCCATAACCTTAGTTTCTTTGTAACAGGGTTTGTGTGCAGCCAGTCAGCAGATGGACGACTTGTTTGACATCCTCATTGAAAGCGGCGGTAGGATTGAAATCTTTAATACATTACTGACATTAGCTACAGCTAACATTGTACAAGGTCACATAAAAACACATGGAACTGTGATCTGTGGCATCTGACGTTAGTACTTTAGCAATGATATCATGCAGGAAGCACTTGGCATGACCCCAAACTAAATTTAAGTATACATGCTCAAAATAATAAAAAAAAATATTATTGCCTCTGTGGACTTGTAAATGTTTCCTGGATCACTGGAAATGTAAAATAAAAAGGTACAAATTAAACATCCTAAAAAGGCGTGTCTCGCTGCAGTCATCACCAATACACCAGCACCATCTCAAGGCAAATAAGTGAACAGCAGTGGATGTTAGTGGAGTGCAGTTAGATAAACTAGGACTAGTGATGCGGTATCGCTAATGCTTGCAGAGTTGAACATGCTTAGATGGTGGTTTCTTTTTTCTTTTATCTTTTTCGGGACAGGACACTGTGACTTCCTAAGAACAATCAAAAAAACGAGAAGACTGTTCATGTATTTCTTTATCCATTCATTTTTACTGAACATAGCACACATACAAACATAATAGAAAATATTCTACATTTTGATTAAAAATAAGGACAGACCAAGAGTATGAATTTGCGTGGAATAAAATGCAGACATCATCATCTATTTCCTTCACACTTTGCGTCCAGAGATGTCTCCCTTCCTCAAAGCCGAACTTCCCGACGCCAACAAGCGAGCGGCCGTCACGCCCAGCGTCACCCTCCTGCCCGTCAACACCGTCCTGTCGCGCCCCCCGCCCCGCGTCCAGGTGGCGCACACGCCCGCCGAAGAGCTTCCTCTACCCCCGGTCGCCATGGAGACGGAGCTGGCCGACGACGTGGACGAGCTCCACGGCATGGACTGGCTGGACCTGAGCGTGTCGGCGGCCGAGGGCGTCTTCTCCGCAGATTTCCTGGACACTTACCAGCTGTTCTAGTGGACCGCAGATTGCCCTCCAAACGGCCAGATAAGTGGACATATTTGGAAAATTGTGCTATGCCGCCACCTTGTGGTCATTTCTGGACTTGTCCAGTTTGGACTCCTAGCAGCTGAAATGACAATGGCAAAAATTTACTATACTAGTACAAGTTGACATATTTGCCGTGCATAATTTCTATATGCTGTTTGCGAGTGTGTTTTGTTTTTTTTCACTTTTATACAATTGTTTTGTTCGCTCACCGATGTTGGACAAGCAGTTCCTAAATTGCCATAAAAGGCATGGCTTTTTTTTGTGACGCTAAATAAATAATCAGGGTATTTCATTGGAGTTTGGAAAACAATTGAATTGTTTTTCTTGCTGGAATTTGCATGTGTGCGTGTGCGTGTGTGTCTGTGTGTGTGTATGTGTGTGTTGTGTGTGCGTGTACAGGGCGGGTCCAAGCAAATGTGACCTCCAACAAAATTCTCATATGCTTACAAGATAAATTGAATTTTTATGAAATCCCACACGATTTAAAATATAATATGTGTTATCTAAAGGGGAAGTCACTCAAAAAAGATTCTCTGCAAAATTATATTTTATAAACCCCCATTAATCTCAACATGGCATTCTAATTGAATGAAAATATCAATAAAGCAGCAAAAGAAATGGTTTTTTTTGGAGTAAAGGACTGAATGAACATGTTCGTTTTTTGTTTTTTTTTCTTCTTCAGTAAAATGGTCTTAATTTAAGGCAAACAAATGTATGTACTATACATGGTTGTTATTTTTGCATAAAACAACTCCTTACACATGCTCATTATTATTTCAGCTAAGATCGCATTACTAAATATCAACCTATTCATGTTGTTGTTCATTTATACATGGTCGTTATGAGACCAACAAAAAAATGATGTAATAAACATTTTTGTCATTTTTGCAAATGAAAGCCTATAATACATGGTCATTTTTTTTAAACTAAAAAAAACATATTGTATATATATATATATATATATATATATATATATATATATATATATATATATATATATATATATATATATATATATATAGTACGTGTTTATTATATATATGCGGTACGTGTTCATTATTTTAGTTAATAATGCCTTAGTTGTAAAATTTCCGTATTTCCGTAAAAATAACACCTTGCTAATCATCTATCAAAAAGTAATGTAATATATTGTTTTAAAAAAAAAAAAAAAGCTCACTATATATATGGCCATATTTTGCTGAAAAAAAAGCTTTTACTGTTGGGTTTTTTTCTATGAAAACAAAAGCATACTATACATGCTTGTTTTTTGCAATAATTTTTTTTGCAATAAATCATTTTTTGTCAACAAAAAAAAGAAGCCTTCCAATACATGGTCGTTTTTTGGGGGAAAAACGCCTTACTATACAGTGTCGTGTTTTGCAAAAAAATAAATAAATAAATAAGCCTTACTAACATGGTTGTTTTTTACAAGAATAATAACCTTATTGTACATGGTTATATTTTGTAGGAAAAAAACCTTACTATATTTGGTTGTTTTCTGCAAAAAAAGATTCTTAATATATGTTGTCAATTTTGCGGATAAAAAAGCCCTACTATACATGGTCGAATTTGGAAAAAAAGGCCTTAATATACATTGTCTTTTTATGGAAAAAAGGCTTGCTATAAATGGTTGTTTTTTTTGGGAAAAAAAAGTCTTCAATATATGTGGTCGTATTTTGCAAAAAAAAAAAACTAAAAAAAGCCATGGTCCTTTATTTGTTTTTTTTGGCAAAATAAATAAATAAATAAAAGCCTTACTATACATTGTCATCTTTTTTGCAAAAAAGCCTCACTATAAATTACCTATGATTTGCAGAGCACAAAAGCCATTACATGGCCATTTTTTTTAAATCCTTCTTATACATTGTGGTTTTTTTGCAAAAAAAAAAAAAGGCCTTACTATACATGGTCGTTTTTTTGTGGAAAAAAACCTTACTACACATCGTCATCTTTTTTGCGAAAAAAGGCTCACTACACATTATTTATGTTCTGCGGAGCAAAAAAGCCTTACTACTATACATTCTTGTATTTCAAGGAAAAAATATGGCTTTCCATGTGTGTTCATTATTTTATATAATATTATTTTATTATTACATTATTTTATATAATATATATAGTGTTCATTATTTTATATAATAATGAACTGAGGCGGACATTACATAGAGTAAAAGCCCACAAAAATAAGTCCAGTGTTTTTAAATCAACCAGATTTCACATTCAAATGTATGTTTGTAAGAAATTATTCGGCACTTTGGCGCCCTCTGGAGGATACTTAAGTACTTGTCACACCAAACAAAGAAACAGCAGTGAGGTCCTTATTTATTAAGAGTTCTTCCAAAAAATGCACAAATGATAGAAGAAACAGTCTAAAAATTGTACATAACCCTTCATAAGAAATGAGCTTCAATCAAAGCTGTGTGGTTACATAAAACAGGTGTGAGCTTTCAAAACCCAATGCGTATTAAAAAAAGATAGATGCTTAAATTAAACACCTTTATAAAATGTGAATTGCTCCAAAGTGTATATGAAAGCTTAGTGGGCCTAAAAAAAAAAATCTTTGAAATGATCATCAAGAGCCAAATTTTGGGTGTGGTAGCCACCTCTCGAAAAGGACATATATTATTTCAGTTTTATCTTACACAGTTCATCCTTATTGGATTCTCATCAGTCACTTCCTGTTTGTCTTCCTTCGTTCGTGAGCACATCACACTTGCTGGTTTTTCACGTACATTGACACTCAAATTCATCCATCAACCTTCATATAGGAAAACCATCAACACTGTAGTACCTTAGCAATTTTATTCGTTCGCTGGCTGGTGTGAATAAAATCAAAAATAATCATCCGCCGAGGTCCTGAGGTAAATCCAGATTTGATAAGGAAAAAAAACAAACTATCAAAAATAGAATACGTAACATTTGGTGTATAAATACGGCTAAAAGAGTTGCGGTGGCGAGAAAGTGGACGCAACCAATCAAGGACACTTGAGGGTGGCTCTTGTTATTCCGCACGGCTGACATGGTGTTCTTCAAACGATTCGAGTGGAGTCCAGTCGCTCAGAAAACAAAAAGACGGCAGTGAAGGACGGGCGGCCGACGACTGCGGGCGCCGGCTGGTGGGTCGTGTGACCGTCACTGGACGATCGCGCTTAAATAACGTGGGAGACTTTCATTTTGTTTCGCCGGCAGGAGGAGACGAGCCCAGCAGAGGAGATTTTGGAGAGACCTAAAAGATGGAGGAACATAAATAATTTTTTTTCCTAATTGTGTAAATGCTTTTAAAGGCGTAATAAAGTTATTTATGATTTTTTTTTTTCAGTGGCATCATTTCTATTTGTACATATGTGGGTTCGCGTTGGAGCTTAATCATGTATTAAATGCTTTTCGCCAATAGGTGGCAGCACTGAACTTTGAGAAGATTGTAAGGACTGTTAGTCGGCGTTTGTTTGATTACTATTGATAAAACTTTGTTTCTAATGACTTTATATTATTAATATCGGCTACTGAGTTTCAAATTTTGAAAATTTCCGCAGGTGTGCCTTGGCTCAAAAAGATTGAAAAAGTGCAATAAGAGATGTCCAAATTTCTTGCTAAACACTGACATCCTCTGGACAGTACGGGTAACTGCGACATTGCTGGAACTCCTGTGCCTTGATAGATTTCTATCACAAGGGGCTGATAAATTTTTGTTGTTGTTAGTCTGATCTCTGATGAGGAAAAGTGCACGCAAATGACCCAAGTTGGACAAATGCAACGTCCCACCTTCCTTGAATGCAGCATGAGTCTGAGATCAGAGTAGGAACCATTGAAGTGCCTAAACAGGTTTCTTGTAGTTGATGTTGTGAGTCACACCTCTTTCAAGGCAATTCTTCAACACTCATGCAGTGGACTAGATGGAGTTTTAACATTTAAAATAAATTCATGCGCCTTTGGGAATAACTCGAAAGAACATCCAAGTACTCACGGGGGAGGGGGGCTTGGCAAAGTTGAGGTGAGCGTAGAGAAGTACGGCGATGTCGTTCTGGCTGGCCTCCAAGGCGATGGATAGCGCGCTGCTGCCGTCCTGAAACACGGCGGCAAAACACGCCGTTAAAATGGGCACAGGCTGGGGTGTGACACAGAAAAACAAAAAAAAAGCTACCTGTACATGGTGCTTGTTTTCAAACAAAAAGGTTTACTATATATTGTATGCCCGTTATTTAGAAAAAACAATACCTTACAACATGGTCATTATTTTAGCAAAAAAATGCCGTTATATACGGTTGTTATTTTGGACTGAGGAATGCTTTACTATACACGGTCATCATTATTTAAAAAAATATATGCTGTACATGGGGTTGTTATTTTTAAAAAGAAAGGTTTAAACATATGTTGTTAAATGGTTTGGTATGGTTTAGAAAAAAATGCCATATCATACATGGTCATTATTAAAAAAAAAAAAAAAAAAAAAGAGAATTATTCTATATACATGGTCATTATTTTCAACAAGAAATAGTGTACTATGTGTAGTTTTTTTTTAAACGCTAAATTATTTATATATATATATATATATATATATATATATATATATTTTTTTATATATATATATATATATACACACACACACACACACACACACACACACACACACACACACACACACACACATATATTCTTTTGTTATTTTCGAACAAACTATTACTATTTCCTACTATTATAATTTCTAATTTATTATAATTTAACTGACTTTGACTTTGGAGAAAAAGAAACACTATGGCGAATATTTGATCAAATAATGTCTGAAAAATATGGTGTATGATACACGGTCATTATTTCCGTTGAAAACAGTCGTGAGCGTGGTTGATATTTTCTAATAAAATAATTAACTCTATATTTGGGGGAAAAAAAAACCTATGGTGATTATTTCAGCAAATGAAATTAAATACATGGTTCATTTCAACAAAAAATGGTGTGCTATATGCATAATCGTATTTTATAATCTTAATAGCGTATTTTTGCCCAAAACATCTTACATTGTTGTTTTCTAACAAGAAGCTTTACTGTACATTATCATTATTTTTTAGAAAAAAATGGTGTACTGTCCATTGTTCATATTTTTTTGAAAAAAGGATGTGGACTTGCTCTCTGGAGTGCCTGCCCATCCTTTTATTACGTTATCAGGAAAAAAAGAAAGAGGGCGCTCACATTATCAGTGAGTGTGGCGTCGCAGCCGGGCACAGACAGTAGCTGTCGCACGATGTCCACGTGACCGTGCTCGCAGGCGCACATGAGCGCCGTGGAGCCGTCTTCGTCGCGGATGTTGACCTGGGCCCCGCAGGAGAGAAGGGCCCGCACCATGTCCCCGCGCCCGTGGCTCACCGCCAGCATCAGCGCCGTCTGACCCGCCTGTGGAGCACATATCGGGAAAAAGGTTCGACTTTTGTTTCGTGCTTCGGGGGGGGGTTCTCAAACTTTTGAGACCCCTTACTTCCGAACGAACATGTAGGGCTGATTTTGAAAAATAATCCAAATGAAATCACAATTGCAATGATTGTGAGTTAATCAATGATTACTTTTTTCAAGGTTCTTTTTTCAAGGTGCAACATCAATCAAAAATCATAAAAAAAACCTGACAGAAAATGATCGCAAACAAAAAGGTATAACAAGAAAAATAAAAGCAGGCAGCAAAAAAACAGGAAGACAAAAAACAAAGCAAAAATTACACAAAAACTGGAAAAACTACATGTAATCATAAACAAAATACATTATAAAAGATCAAATACTACAAGCACTCACCCCCTCCCAAAAAAAATAAGCGCAACAACAAACAAAAAAGCAAAAACACAAGACAAAACCCAAAAAGGCGGATTTGCAGTAAGAGCAAGCGGCCAATAGAGGGCGCACCTGGCTGGCTTTGGCGTTGACGTCGCCAGTTCCCAGCAGCTGCAGGACAGTTTGAAGGTCACCGTCTGAGTGGAAGGCGGCCAGAGCCGTCAGCATGATGGCCGTGTAGCCCGCCTTGTTCTGCTTGTCTGCATTACACAGACCTGTTGGCGTGAAAAACAAACAAACAAAAAAAAAACGGGTACCATTCAAATTCAGCAGTCACAAGTGATGAAACTATAGTGCGGAACACTGGTTAGTGCACCGCAACACACACAAAAAAAAATAAATAAATAAATTATATATATATATACATATATATATATATATATATATATATATATAAATATATATATATATATATATATATATATATATATATATATATATATATATATATATATATATATATATATATATATATATATATTCAAGACCGTGCTAAATGTTTGTTAATTTTTAATAGTTAGTTTCTTTTGTTAAAAACGAAAACATATCATCGCAATTTTTTTTCACATAAAAGCAAGAAAACTAGCATAAAAATGAACAAGGTAAACCTGTAATGAAAAGGTTATGGTCATAAATGAAAATCCACAAAAAAAAAGTTTTTTTTTGCCTTCTTAGTTTGTTGCTTTTCTTAAAAAAAAAAGCTACATTGTTTTTCTGCTGTTATGACTTAAAGGGAAGAAAAAAAGCAAAACAAATTGTGTGATTACCATATAATAGAAAAAGTTATGTTCATAAATGATAATCCACCAAAAAAGGTTTTATTTTATTTTATTTTTGCATTAGTTCCATTTATTTGTTTCCTCTGTAAAAAAAAAAAAAAAATCTTTAAATCGTCGATTAAGTCCAACTTTAAAGGAAAAAAAATTAGCAAGAAAAATAGCCAGGTAAATCTGCAATTTGCGACGGTAAATGATTTAAAAACTTCAAAGTGTTGGCGACTGACCGGTGTCGAGCAGCAGTTTGACCACGGGGAAGTTGGAGTGCGAGACGGTGTAGTGCAGCGCCGTGTTGCCGTTGCCGTCCGCCATGTTGATGATAAACTGCAGCAGCTGAGGAGAGACGGCGGCGAAAGCGTCCATGTAGGCTCGGACCGCCTCCACCTCCGCCGTCTTGTGGCAGGACACGCGCAGCCACTCCTGCAGCACGCTGGTGTACGCCTCCCTCTACAAGCGCAATGAGGACGCTTTCATTAAAAAAAGATGTAAACATGTACATACGTTTATATATTTTCTCGAGATTGTTCGATTAATCCATGAAATAATTGACGGAATAATATATTCTAACAAAAATAATACAATAGTCACATCCAGAACAATTGATATTAAAACTTACAAAACTTAACTTTAATTTAAAAAAAAAACAGCAAAAACAAAAATGAATGCGTAAAAGTGACATAATTATATTAATGAAGAGAATAATTATGAAAAAAAAACTGTTTTTGTTATGCACGTTTTGGCCATAGGGGGGCAGTATGGTTCCGTTCATTCATAGATTACGCTATTGATATATGGAAAACAAAAGAATACAATCAACGACATTATTTTGTTTTATGGCAAATTGGAGATGAAAAATGGTTTGGGTGGAAAAAAAAGAACTGCCAGACTGCTTGAAATTAGCTGGTAGGTTTTCTTTTTTTTTTTAAATGCCAAAAACAGTTAATATAAAATGTAGAGATGGACAAGTAAGTATAAGGGCTAAACTTTGGCCTTATTTTTTGATGCCAGTCATGGCTGCAAATACTCGGCTGCTCTCTAATTTTAGGCGTATTTTGATGAAAACATTTGAAACCGATGTTCGGTATGTCTCTCTTCTCCCAGAGGGACGAGTGGACGTACCGCTCCTTGCTGGCTGAAGGCGTTGGGTTCTCCGAGGGCCTTCTGAAGGTCACGAAGAGCCGACATAAGGTCGTCGCTTAGCTCCAACCTGGAGCAAGCACAAATTTAAGCCACTGATGATCTGTTATTCTGCCAAATCTCTTGCAGGTTTACCTGACTTGTTCTGCAGGGACGCTCAGAGACGCAGGCTCGCATTCTGTTTGGCCGGAAGGGTCGGCGGCGACCGCTTGTTCCCCGGCAACCACCGGACTTAGAGTGGCACATTGAGCGGAGCACACAGGCGATTTAGATTCAGAGCTGGTGGCTGACGTCGGGGCGACAGTCTCCTGGCAGGCGGAACCGTTTGCTGGACGCGGCGGAGCCGGGCCGGCGCCCGGCCCGGGGGAACATTCTGGCGCCGCGGCCTCGGTCGCCTCTGACGGCTGAGACGCTTCCGAGCTTGCAGGAGGGGAGTCGTGGTGCTCGGCGGCCGACTGGATGGTCGTTCGCTGGGAAATGTCGCCCTCTAGAGGCCGGGAAGGCTGCTGGTGCTCGGCCGTGGGCTCAGGCAGTTTTTCTCTGGCTTCGTGATACTCGCTGGAGTCGCTCTCCTCATCCGTGCTGCTGCTGTCATCCGAGGATGTCGATTCGTAACTAGGGAAAAAAAAAACATATTTCCTTCAAAATGTGACTAATATTGCGGATGGGGCAAGATTGAGTCCATGAGAACATGACAAGATTTTGGCAAATTTTGTAAGATTAAATAACGCCCAGTGTATTCATTCCAGTTTTCAAACTTTTCTCCTTATTGAGCAGACTGCAAGAAAATTAACACAGTGATTTTTGTTCCCGGCTCATTTTTCAGCTGCAGCTGAGCAAGTTTATCAAAATGCACAAGGCTCATTTTAGCAGTGGTTGTCGGCATCATTTTTTTGGAGTGTTTGCAAATTGTCTTTATCTGATATGCCAATTTGATGTCACCATTTATGTCCTCAACTATAAAACCAAAAGGTTGTCACACGAGTGATTTGAAAGTATATATGTACATTCTGTATCTCTCCTGTTTCTTTTGAGTATTTTGGTATTTCGGTAAATAAATATAGGGGTGAAAAAGAATCATGAACACAGAAGATTTCGATTGAAAATGAATGAGCAAATTTCATAATTGTTTAAACATAAACTCAAACTGACATTTGTGATATGTTTCTCACTGTAATTTTTTTTCAGTGAGGCGATGTGAGGTCTTACCTACAGAAGACACATTTGACGTGGCCCAATATCTTCGAAAGTGATCAGTAGCAACCGCAACTGTGTCAGAATGTCAGCATCAAAGTATACATTCATTCTTGTCTATTAAACTGAAAAGTAGTCCGACTAATCTCAAGGGCACTCTCGGCCTGCTAGCTCGCGGCTAATTTATGCTGCGCTAAACGCTTTCAACGGGAGCTGTACTGAAATGTTTGTGTATTTTTTTTTTACCTTAAACTGATGATTGAACGGGATTGCGGAAAGATTTGTATTGTTTACTTCAGGAGTCAAGACTTACTCAAATATATCAAAATATACAATACTCAAAAGCCTTCCAAGGCATTGTTATCTGTATATTATTCAATATGATATCCATATATTATTCATATATTATTCAATATGGTAAAGTTTATTTTCAGAGATCAAGTCCTCCCGGGCAGTAGATGGCGCTATATTGTTTGAAATGATACATACCCTCCGTTAACACCAATGAACTGCAGGTTTTTCTTAGTGGATGGAGAGCCAGGTTCCCCCTCTGCTTTCCGCTTCATGATGGACCTCAAAGAGGACTGTGGAGACGAGGCTGTGCAAAAATTCCCAATCGGATCCAGTAAACACGACAGAACCGAGGTTAAAAGCGGCGTCTTAAACATCTTACCCGTGGCGTTGCCATCTTGAAGCATCTCCGAGCTTTCTTCCGGGCGCGTCTCGTCCTCTTTGAAATACACGGCGGCAATCTGATTGCTGGCCGTGCCGACGGAGACGGCGGGGTTGGCTACGGGCACGGAAGTGGACAGCTCGCTCTTGAGGATGTCCCGCACCTGTTTGGAGCTGACAGCCATCGGCAACCCCACCGCAGCCTCTGAAGACAAAAGTATTGGGACGCACAACCATTATAGCAAGTGAAAATGGAATGAAATACACTACTACCAAATCTAAAATTGTATTTGGGGGGAGGGGGGTTTGTGTATCAAAAGTACGAGTAGTATTGGTATCATAGTTGAGGACTTGTATGAATCTGGATAAAAGTGGCATCGAACATCCCTAAACTTTACTATTTCTTGTAGTCAAAGTAGATGGTGTTCCACAAGGATCGCTACTCAGTCCCCAGATTATTACAGTGCGCTCTACATGAATAGCAAGTTATTTAGCCAGGAAATGTGTAAGCGGATCAAACACCAATTGCAAATTTTCTTCAAACATTGACCGTATTTTTTTTTCAAAAGTATTTTTCTGAATTTTACCTGGCGAGCCGTCAGTTTGTCCTTCGTGCCGGCCCTCCAATAGCGGCGCAGGGGCGCTGCAGCTGACAGCTCGGAGCAGAGTGCCGACCTCCACCACAGTGGGCTGCTCCAGCGTGTACACTTGGATACCAACAGTTCTCTGTTCCTTGTGCGGCGACTGCTGCGTGAAGCTGACCACGGTCTGCAGGTTTCCGTCCTGAATCTCCTGCCAGCCCATGGTGGTGGCCATCACCGGGTGCTCGGCCCTAAGGTCCTGCTCCTTCTGGGTGGACGTCGTTTGCCGCTGCGCGGCGTGCAGCTCCTCCATCATTCTTTTCAGCTGGCCCTCCAGGTGGACCACTTGGTTCTTCAGCGCCTCGGCTTCGGGGAGAAGACCTAGATCCACCTCCCGAACGCCCACCCCAACCTGACGACTGCTCTTCTCGCCCTCCGGTCCCACTCCAATTGTGCGCAGCTCCCTTTTAGAATCGGGTCTGGCGCCTGCCACGATAACAGTGTCTTCAATCTCGCATCCTGAGTCTTGTTTGGTGCCCTCCGGTGTAGTTGGAGACTTGTTGACGCCCTTCGCTCCTGCGCTCACCTCCTCTTCCGGAATGTCGATGTACAGCTCTCCTCGGTTACGACCTCTGTTGAAACCCATGGTGTGACCCAGGAACTTCTGGCTCTTCAGTTGGACGCTCAGCTGCCGCTTCTCCTCCTGTAGCACGGAGATCTTCACCTGGAGGACGGGGATGGTCTTCACCTGCTCTTCTAAATCCCGGATCTTCCTGAGGGCGGCTGCCATCTGCTCCCGGACGTTCTGCAGGTGGGCCGGGGTGGGCGTCACCGGGGTGGACAGGCCGGAGCACATAGGAGTGAAAGTTCCTCCTCCGCCGCCTCCTCCACCGTGGGCCCGGTTGAAGCTGTGCGCACTGCTGATGGAAGTGTTGGAGCCCGCCATGCTGCTGTGCATGCTGCCCAGGTTGGAGAACCTCCTTCCTTCTTTCTCCTCCTCCAGCTTCCTCCTGGCATCCAGCAAGGTTTTCTCCACTCGAGCAGTGTTGAAGTTGGGCCTGTGTGTGGTGTGGTATCCCGGTGCGCAGTAGGAGAAGGAAGAGTGCCGACTGTCCACGCTGGCGTTGGAGCATAGGGACTCGGTGGAGGTCCACCAAGAGCCTGCGTAGCTGTAGCCGCCGCGGGGCAGCGAGCCGTAGCGCGGCCGCCGTTGAATGGCCACCTTCTTGATGGTATTGCCCTTCTCGATGTCGTTGACGTATTTGAGGAAGTCCAGGTCCAGACGGTAGCCATAGGGGGTCTCCACTGAGTAAGGCGCCTCCTGCTCCTTGCCGTGAAGGGAGGGGGGAGCGGGCGAGCTGAGCTTCCCTGCAGCGGAAGGAAATCGACTTTTAAACAAACGGAAATCTGTGTCTAATCTTGGGCTCAGACTTTACAAAATAGGATCAACTCCGGGACATTGTTATTTGTGTACGCGGGTTGGATAATGAGGCTGAAAGCGGTTTCACCGCCTCCCTTTTTGATGACGTCACTCATATTACAATTTATTTTAATTGCATCACAGCAAGCAATAGAGCATTTTAGAGCAGTGGGATTAGGAAACATTTAAATGTACCTGGGAAGCCGGGGTCCATATGCAGCACTTGAGCCATTTTGGGCAGGAGGCTGCTAGCAATTAGTCACCCGCTTACTCGCACCTGGGGGGAGAACACAAACATTTGAATTTATTTCATCAGTTAACACCAGATTGTACAAACTGCTACAGGCTGCTCAAATGAGATTAACTCATTAACCACTATTGACGGCTACATGAGTAAAAAAAAAAATTTCTCATTCACGAGTTAAATTGTTTTTTAGTCATCTTTTTTTTAATAGGTTTTAAGTTTATTCTATGCAGCTTTACATGTTGGGATTTTGAAAGAGGAATGAGGCAGCAAACCCAACCAGTTTTTAGCCATCTAAAAGGTTGACAATGTAACGACATCACAGTTGCTCAGCTGACAAACTGTGCAATGTCATTTTGAGGTGACACCAAGTGACAAAATGACCGCTCGCTGACGGATAAAAAAAACAAAAAAAAGCTGCTTAATTCAAATTACTGTCCACAAAATTTTAAGGTTGACTTCTGCTTTAAACGCATTCATCAGTCTAGCATTTGTATCACAAAATTGTGTTAATTCATTACAAATGACAATTCCTCTTCATTTTTGAGCATTTCCTGGTTTATGTGTATGTTGGATTTTTTTTTTTTTTTTGGGGGGGGGGGGGGTTCAATAAGATTTCAACCTCCATTGATCTTTTTTAAACTAATTAAATTTCTGATGATCATCTGACTGGTAAAGTAAGCCAAGCTTGAATGTAATGTAATTAAGGTGATTTATCATTGCTATCATATTGTATTTTCTATAATACAGTATTGGTGGTTTTAAGAATTGCTCCGTGATTATGGTGGTTTTACTTCACCATCATGAAAAGACAAATGTTCCCTACTTTTGCTTTAAAGCGATAAGTGTACATTAATGCTTGGTATTAAAGGGCCAATGTGATCTGTGGAGCGGTACACATACCCACAAGTCATCACTTTCACTTTTTCAGCACATCATTGTTATTTTGCAACTCCAGCTTGCTTGCTCCCCCATTCCCGTCTAATTTTATCCGTCCATTTTCCTGGTCACAGTTGCCTGCGTGTTTGTTTCTCTTCTTAGTCTGTGCCGAAGAGGAGTTACGGGGGGAAAAGTTTCCTGGCAGCCAATTCCAGGACAGAGGTTTTCGACTTGCAGCCTTATTAGGAATCGTCTGCACACGCGAACCTCCGCCTTGCAAGAATCGGGGTTTACGCGCACGTTTTTCCCTCTCTCTTTTTCCTTGTTTTGTTTCTTTACCATTTGTCCAAATGTCAGCTGACGATCAGGAGTTAGCTGCTGGCCTCCCTGTGCTCTGCGCTAATTGCGAAGAACTCAAACACATGACTGCCTGTTCCTGCCCTGGAAGCCTACAAGCTCGTCCCCCAGCCCAGTTTGTCCACTTGGAAAAAATTAACTTCATTAGTCAAAGGGGAAGTAATAGTTAACCTGAATTCAACACGAGTTCCAGTCTTAGGGGTTTAAAAAGCAAATAAATTACAGCTTCTGTTGTAACACAATAGTGTACTGCAAGCCAACAAAAGCCAATAAAATCTCAGTAACACAGGTTTGTGACAAAATCATCCACTGCACAGTCTAACTTGAGAGTAAACCAAGACCAAGGCTTTGGTTAGAAATTACAGTAAGTCAGGATCTAGATTTTAGGTAGGGACTAAGTCAAAATCTAGACGTAAACTTGAAACTAAACTTTTGAAATAAAGTTTAATAAAGACTAAACCTGAAATAAAACTAAGCCAAGACCAGGATGAGACGACGTTTAGACCATGAATATTGAGTTGAAAATAGGATAAGACTAAAATTTGAGAATTGACTGATTTAGGACCAACAATTTTAGTTGAGTGGTCAAAAGAAAAGCTGAGTTAAAAATAAGCCAAGACCAAGATTTTGAGTAGGGACCAAGTTAAGACTAAGTATTTTAAGTTGAAACACTCCAGACCAAAACATTTACAAGAGATCAAGTTAAAACCAAGAGCTTTGGGTTGAGGTAAGTCAGGGCCAAGACTTGGCTTGAAACTAAGCCAAGACCAGGAGAGACCAAGTTAAGACCGAGACTTAAGTATAGACCAAATGAAGACCAAGAATTAGAGATGAAAGAACTCAAGACCAAAACTGAGTGAAAACTAAGTCACAACCAAGAATTTGAGTAGAAATACTGTACTTTTAGTTGAAATAGTCGAAATCAAAACCAAAAAACAACGTTAAGAACAAGAACTGAGTTAAAATTAAGTTGAGACCAAAACCTTTAGGAGTAGACCGAGGTAAGAACAAGAATTTTTGCGTTAAAAATAAGTCAAAACCATGATTCTATTCTAGACCAAATTAAGAACAAACATTTTCAGGTGAACAAAGGTTAAGATCAAATCATTCAGTTAAAATTAAATCAAGACCAAGACTTTGAATAGAGACTACTGTAAGTTGAGACTGACTGATTGCATTTTCAGACCATTGATCTATACTGCCAAAGTCATTATCAGCTTCGGTATGTTTAAAAGATATTTTAAAGACAAATGGAAGTTGTGGTTCCATTTTGCGAGACGGTCCAAAAAAAGGTCGGTCTCTCAAAAGCAGGAGTAATATTTACATTGTCAAAACGCAAAACCATAAATAATATAACCCTTCGCTTATAATGCCAGCAAATAGTTGCTGATGAGTATCACTCGAATATTTGAATGTTATTAAGAGTATGAGAAAGTGTGAGAGTGTGCCTTCTGTGTGTGTGACTGCTCGCTCGCTTACTGGCTGGTGTAAAAGTAGGACGCACGGAAACGCTGACTAAATGCACTCGGTATGTTTCAAGTCAAGTCCCTGAGTCAGTTTAATGTCTTGCTGCGATTCGTCTTATCTGTGCCCTTCGCCACCCGCTCATACCGTCGCTGCCACACACACACTCATACTCACAAGCCATTTTGACATTGAGGCGTGGTGTAACGCTAGCCGCATTTGAAGCCGTTTAAATCAGAGGCGCTTCCTTGTATTGAATTTGATAGGCTTGATCAGTTAGCCAACTGTATTGGATTGCGCTTTGAGAGGGAAATTTGTATTTCCAGCAGAGATTTTCACAACTGGGATTTATGGGAAAATGGGTGATGGGAAATACAAGAAGACAGAAGAGCGGTGTGGAATAATTGCAAACAAAAATGAAAGCGAGGCAGTTTTGGCTCCGCTTATTTCCAGTATGGACTTAAAGGACCTGTATCATGGTATTTTCAACTTTTCACTGTAAAATATAAGCTTATATATGATGAAGTCTTAACTTTGGCACATTGGCGATTCACCATATTTCTCAGAGTACGAGTTTTTTTTTTCTCCTTATTTTCAACCCACGAATTACTGGGTGGTCGAATTTTAACCGCATAACTCAAAACAGACCAATTTTTTTCCACATATCTGTGTTTGATTAACATTAATTTGAATACGAATTAGGTACTATCGTGTCATTTACAAGGCTTTAAATGATTCGACATATACCTCTAATTCAATATAGTTTGCATGAGTTTTAGAGTTTTTTCACAAAACTGCAAAAAATGCACTTTTGTCAAGTGCTGCTTTCTTGTCTTTGTTTGCAACAATGAGGCGGCGTGGATAATTTTTTGCCTGACTTTAACATATAATGAAAAGGAAAATACGGCTTGACTTGTTTCCTTTAGCCCTAGGTCAGCATGGATGCCACAGGTGGGGGGAGAAACAGTGAAAAACAATTTCACAACAGTCGTCACGTGGGTAAAGAACATCCCAAATAAGATGATCAGCAAATCATCGCCAAAGACCTCCATTTCAAACAAATTGCATGTGTTATAATTGGACAACAATGATCTTTGTAACCATTAACATCAGGTAGACTTATACTCATGTTTTTGTAAAATTCACCCAAATTTAAGTTAAAAAAAAAGTGGGGGACATTTCTGAAATGAATCGTCGTTGACTGAAATTGCGCCCCTTACTGTGTAGCTGCCCACTTTATGACGTTGTCCTCAAACCGATCAATAACAAAGAAAAAAGCTAAACTTACGTGCACATCTGTGATTTTACAACGCCAAGAAACTCAACAAACTTTACTTCGAGAAACCTAAGACGTTATTAGCAGAAGAAAAATGCCCAATCAATGCAGTTTTCAAACACCATGAATGTGCCGTATAAATTCATCAAATACAACCTGCTCATTTTTGGACAACTGAGCTAACGTGCACTTCCAGCTATGGCCTTACTATCGGGTGCAATTGTGGTAATTGTGCCTGCTTTCATTAGTAATTTTACAGCCAATCCACGCCTGCGTTGGCAAAGGTTCATCGTGCAATCCTTCGGGAAATGATGATGAGAAATTACAAACCCGAACAAACATTTTCACCACTTCATTATGTTCTTAACGTAAACTTTGCAATCAATTCAATCCCATTTGCAAGCATTTAGGAATGAATGCATGGTGCCGTTTCGAACCTCTACCTGTTTTGACAATCTACAGTATAGTCAATTTTAGCCTCCTAGTGTTTTTTTAATGCCTTTTGTTTGATGTGTCTCGATCAATGGCCCACATCGGGTCAAAATTAACACCGAGGGGTTAAGGTAACAAATTAACATTATAACATGGTTAAAAGCTCCTCCAAAGTTCCATGATAGGGGCCTTTAAAGTGTCACATTGATGTTTCATGTTGTACACATCGAGACAGAGTGTGCGTGTTGAGGGGCGGAGTTGACAGAGAACACTTGATGAGATATAATTAGAGTGTGCAGCTACGCTACCAAACATCTTTAACCCGGCCGACTGGTGGCTGGGGCCGGATTCAACTTTGAGACACAAAAAACTTTTCATCTCTTTTTCCCACATCAGCGCTTGAAAAAGCGGAGAAAAAAAAAAACGCCCACGGCATCAAGCCGCCCTCCGCATCTGTCTCGCTGGCAGTCACACACTCCCCCGTGTGCACGCTCCGCACTGAGAGTTCCATTGAGATGACAAGCTAACAGAGACGGCCTGTTCTTACTCATTTTGTACGCCTTTATACCCAAAAACTGTGGTCATTTAAAGTCAAATAAAAAGCTTTGTTTGCTGGTTTGCCATTCTAATCGAATTCTACCGATTCACTCTATTGCTGAAAGTGCATGCAAATTAAGAAAATACTGATTATCAGCCAAAAGACTTTTCGGTGCAACTGTTCTGTATACTGAAAAATATCAGCATTGGCCTTTAAAAAAAATAAAAAAATCTGATGGCCGTTAATGGATCACTTGAAAAACTGTGTTCGCATCTAGAAACTATTTATTGACATTTTCAGTGACATTTTTTACTAACCGTGGGAACACTCTGTTTTTGTTTGAAATTAAGATATAGATGAGTGACATTTTAACATTTTTGTCATTTTGAAATTGTCGAAAACTTGATTAAATGAAGAAAACTGTAGGAACCTATTAAGTTTTCATTGAAAATGAAGCTAAGCCTTTTTTTTTTGCTGTAATAAATAATTTTTCTCCCTACAACTAATTTGAAGAGGCGCAGTGGAAGACTGGGTAGTGAGTGCGCCTCACAGTTCAGGGGTTCCAGGTTTAATTCTGGCTTCTTCCTGTGTGGAGTTTGCATGTTCTCCCCATGCCTGCATGTGTTTTTGCTGGGTACTGCGGTTTCCTCCCACATTCCCCAAAAAATGCAAAGTAGGTATACTGTATTGGACTCTCTAGATTGTCCTTAAGTGTGATTGGGTGTGTGAATTGTGAATTAACTAATGGAGGCTGTCACTAAGGAATATTTTTTAATCGATTATTCTATTGATTATTCCACTGATTGGTACTAACTACTTGTTTGTGATATTTAAAGGGACGCTCAACTTATTTGGCCATTTTTTTTCCAGTAAGAAGTTAATGTTTTGTCTATCATCAACTCTTTTAGAACGGGCCATTTTTCAATACTTTTTTAAGACAAAAACTTGAAAAGTTACCAATTATATTTTAGTTCGGTTAAACGCCTCCTTTGAAGCAAAAAAAAAAAGAAAAGCGCTCATTACCATTACTAAAAACCTTGACTTTTAAACACCATGGTAAACCTTCAACCTGGTTATCAGCTGTTGCCTAATCTGAACAAATATAGGATACATATTCCAAATAGTCAATCACTCACAGAAATTACGTCGCCACTTTAGGAATAGAACACTGTCATAAATTGAGGACACCCTGTGAATTAGTTGATTATATATGGAATCTATGAGGGGAAATTATATCTCCAGCAGCATACAAGCATTCTTCAGATGACTTTCTCCAAGCAACCCCACACAGGGCAATAGTGCAAGCTCCACCCCTTTCCCTGTGATCCCTTCAAGTGCATCTGCTTGCCATGTTAATAGAGGATAACTTTAAGATTAAAAGCCTCGCGTGGTTAAGATGCAGGTCAGTTTGCGCTAAATGCACATCTGCGAAATGTCCTGCAAGATTTTCACGAGAATAGTGTCATTACACCTTTGACCTCCCACGGAGCATTGACAGCAGCACTCCCAGACAGTGCTATCTAAAAGATGTGATACACAGAATGTATACAGACTCCTTTTGAAAAATCGGGACCACCCCAAAGAGTCATTTCAAATTCCCAGGGTTGTGCCTCCTCCAAATGTATCAAACTCACTGCTTCCAGTCAGAACTCAGTTACCTCACTGCTGTTGCCATTACAAAGGATTAAATCTCAGTATTGCAAAGTCAGAACTACCATCTTCTATTAAGGGTTTTTCCACCAAGTTTCCCAAGAATGGTTTTTGAATCAAGAAGAGATCATATTATTTTCCGTTTCATACCAGCAACCGACGAGGGCCCGCTCGTCGCCAGTCTTCTTCAACCGCCGTCCTTCTTTTGCTTTTTTTTTAGGCCAGCACCTGCGAGAAAAACAACAAGCCGTGAAAAAAAACAAAAGCAAAACTCAGGAGGGAGGATAAGTATGTAGGATGGTGGCAAGTGGTCATCAGAAACATCACACGCGACGCCATTAAAGTTGTTGACTCAGAGATAAAAACAGAATTATGTCAGGGTGGTAGAAGCCGGCCCCCGCAACACTCTAAACACCGCTTGCAACGCCAGCAAAAACATTCCAGTCGTGCTAAGAGACACCGCGGATGTGAACAATAAAGTGCCTGCGGGACGCCGATCTCAGTTTGACCTGTTTGTGGTGCGGCCAGTAGGTTGAAGTCGAGCTAGCATCTCCTCAGGGTGGGAGCCTCCACTGCTGTGTTATTGCAAAATGATTTCTTTGAACAGCTGCACAAGTCACCTTCAGATTTCAGACCATGAGCCGTAAATCACATTACCGCCGAGCGGTACGGTTCAGTTTACCATCGTACGGTTTGGGACGATAAATCTGACCTCGTCAAAATATTGTGACGAGACCGATATGCTTTTTTCAGGGCTGATATTCTTTATCGGTAGACAAGGAGGCCGGTAACCGATATTTCAAGCAGGTATTCATTTTAAGGACTCAAGAAATATTTATTGCAGTAAAAGGGGAAAAATGATTAATACAAATCCTAACATGTAACTTAATATGCTTGGGATCTCTTAATGAACACATGAAACTTCTCCTGCACCCATGCATATGAAAACGCTTTTCTTTCACCAGCCCCACAAGGTACTTCCCTACAAACCACTAACGTAATTTTACTCAACTTGTCAGTGATCAACTGGTCTTCAAAAAGTGAAATGAACAAATTCCGCTTTTTTTTTGTGTTAATTTTGTTTGTTGTTTTGTTCTTATTTTATTTTTTTTTTTACAGATTTGAAAGAATATATGGACTTCAGTATTGTCATATAACCAATCTGTATGGGTTTACTACAACATTTTTGTGTAAATATTCATTATTTGAAAGAATCACTCCTGAAACTCGATCTGGAACTTGATGCAAATCTATTAGCTTGCCAATGGGATTTTTACATTGACTGCTAGCATTAGCATTGGTAATGCTTCTTTAATATACAATGTGTGTAATTCTTTTTGTTGTGAGTTTAGTTTTACAATAAACTCAAACAGGGCTTAATTAACCATTGTGCAGTGTTTTGACCGTTTTTGGATCATTTTCTTCGAAATCATTCTCACAGTATTTTATCCAAGCGATAGCACATTGGTGGTTATGTGATAAGCACGTGGTTGCACCATATAGAACGTTGACATGTTGTCCCATCGAGGTAAAACTTCAGCTACCTCTTTTAACGCTTTTATTTTGATGTGAAATTGCTTTGATGTCAAGATGAAAGGATTGGACAAAATACCTCGCGAAGGTTAAGCAAAATATAATGGTAATTTCACACCCGTCATTCTTGATATGTCGTCTTTGATAGTAAAAAGACTATCTGTAAATTTTAACGTTTAATGCATACGTGGACATTTTTCCGTCTCAGTTTGAAATGTCCGACTGCATTTGAATGCACCAAGTAGTTAGTGGCTTAAGCTCCAAGAATGAATTGTTGTCGAGCAATATGGATTGTTTATTGTATAATAATATTTCCAGTGGGAAACTGATCATTTATGCATTACAGTTACGTTTTCACAGACAGTGAGTAACTTCTGACAGTGGAAGCACATAAGGTGGACCGAACGGAATTGAAGCCAAATGTACAGTTTGTTGTTATCAAGGCTTTACATTCCTTTGCTGTGTAGGGAGTGCGCTGGACGAGTAGCGTGACCGCATCTGCTGATTGTCAAACCTCCACAGAAACCCGCTACTAGTGACTTCTTTTTTTTTCAAGCAAGTTTCGAGTGACCTTTCGAAAGATCATAACAAGCCTTGTTGTTGCCGTTGAGCTCATTGTGTCGCGTCAGAGGCCGACGCTGAGAAGGCGGAGTGGCCTGGGTAGCAACAAACCTTTTTTGCAGGGCTGCAAATCACAAAGAGCCATTCATGGAAGGGCCCCCGCTTCCACAGCTGGTTCTAATATCAAGAGGGGAGGGGCATCTCCCAGGAAGACAGACAGCATGCTCATGAGTGTTTGGCAAGAGAGTCTACCTCAAAACAAACAAATAGCTGCTGAAGTGTTGTTTGGGATCCGCATGCTGACACTTAAGAGCTTTTGATGTCTTGATTTCCAGGAAACACAGCAATGATCACTTTGAATTCTGATCTGTAAAGACTCATGGCCAAGAATCATGCGCTAAAGACAGCTAACGATTTGGCAATTTTAGCGTACAGCCCGCAGAAAATACTTGAAAGTCATCGAGCCCCAGATGAGTCTGCAGGCCCGATACAGTCCAAAGAGTTCCCATTCCTAAGATCCACAAACACAGCTGCGGCCCATAAGCCGACAGTCAGGTAAAGACTCCCTTGATGTCAGAGCTGTAGCAACAATTGCTACAATATCCCAGGAAATTAGGTGTAATTAGGCGCCGATATTTGGTATTTTGATGAAAATCATTCTCGCCTTTTTAGCCAAAGGGTCAAACACTCCTGGTAGACTTGATCACTAAGTAGTCGTGCCATGTTGAACTTTGACATGTCACCATCTGGGTGAAATTTCAGCTCTCTTGTGTCTTCTTTCAATACGCTCTCTTTGATGTGAAATGAATTAAATATCAAAGGATTTGATAAAATGCGGCATAATCGGTTTAGCTGATATCGTATTGATAATGGTATCAGACAGCACTGTAGCCTGCAATATCTGTATTGTGTTGGAAATAAATAAAATTGTATTGATATTAGTATCGGCTCAGTAAAAAAATCAACGGTCTATCTCTCGTGCTGTGTTGAGGTCCGATGAGGGATGGGTTCTACAGCAATGGTGTACAAACTACAGCCCAGGGGGCAAATGTGGCCCGCCATCCAAATTTTGCCGGCTCAGAGAATACACGAAAATACATTTTTACATGGCCCGGACTACTATTTTTTTTAAAGTATTTTTTAATATTTTTCTGGTGGACATTGTTCGAACTGTAAATACATGCTAATTAGTTTATTTAATTATACAATACCTATATTTATATGGTAGAAACTGTTAGTTTGATTGTTTTTTTTAACTTACTTTAATAATTTAACATAAAAATAAGTAAATAAGAATAAATAAGTGTCCTTTACGCCTACCTATTTCTCTCGGGGGGAAACGTTTGGACACCCCTGGTTTACAGGAAAGGGAGAAACCCCAAAGGGCCGAGTAACAAGTGGGTCACTTCCTCCCAACCCAGTCTAAGAGAATAAACAAGAAAGGGATGACGTGAAAGAAAAGTGAAAAGTTTTTCAACAGAACCTTTTGCCCACCAGTGTGAATCACAGTCAGATCCAGGGTACAGTCAACTCCCAGATGGGCCAGCATTACACATGAGGGAGATGACGCACAAGATCACAAGAACAAGTAACAAAAAGTCAATATGTAATTTAAAAAGTCTTGGCCCTGAGGATAACCATGATTTGAGCATTCCGCGTCTAAAAATACTCGGACAAAAGAGTGCGCTCATGAGGAGCAGAGGCAGCCACTTTATCTTTCCCGACTGAAGCTCATTTATGGTCAAGACTTTCTTTCCTCGGGGGCCGCGAATCTTAATCGAGACGAATGAAGGAGTTACACAACAGCAGGGACGTGTCTATTCGCCGGGACGTCTGCGTCTGACTCTCTGTTCCATGTGGAAAACAGATGGCTTCTTTCAGTTCACTATATAAGACGTCAGCAAAATGTATACAGTATAACAACCGGATTGTTAAACATAAGGAGATCTTAGTGTTCTGGAATCCGCTGCCCTCGTGACGCATATGGGAACGCGGTGAAGTGGAGGTGGGCCAATGGGACGTCGCCACCGGGACGCTGCCCTTTTGGAAAAATCCCTGCTCCTCGCATTAAAAGGCGTGGAGGATGAGGATGGCGACATGCTGAGCGGTCTGGCGCGGGCTTTAAAGGGAGGGGCCCGCCGGCTCGCATTACTCCTTGAGCAGAGTAAACGCCCGGCGGCCGGGCTATTGGGTCATCCCAACAGGAAGCTGAGCAGGGGAGAGGCGCCGGAAAGAAACAATCCAGAAAAAGAAGAAAAAGCAGGGGGTGGGGAATTTGGGAGAAAATGCCTTAATGGAGGGGGGATTAGGAGTGATGGCGAGCAGAGTTGGCGATGGCGGGGGTCGTCAAGGGAGGAAGATGAAGACCAGGCGGAAGGAAGATGCTTGTTCAAAGCGGAGATGGGGTTAAAAACTCTGGTCCGGTCTAAATTGGATGCCGAGGCACGGGAAGTCATTTTAGTCCCAAGATCTTGTCGGTTCCTTCCCACATTTAATAAGCCTGAAACGGGTACAGTATCGAAGCTGAAGATCAAGATACTCAAGACATGAATTTGTGTCGTCCTTGAAACAGCAGAACCCACCAGAACAATGTCTCCCACAATGGGTGTTCTCATTCAGATACAAACATATGCGCACACAGTGTAGAAAAACTTTCTAAATTTCATTGTTCTAAGATGTTTATTGGTGCCGCAATTACCATAAAACAAAACCAACAACTAAAAGAATAGTACTAATCATATTTTTCAAGGCAATGCTGGTAGAATATGTGCATCGACCATGTGTAACATTCCTGCAAAAAACAGATCCTCACACATGAATAGCCATTCTTTTTCAGTTGACCTGGACAATTTTAATCTGAGCAAAAAAATCAATACTTCTGATCAAAAATGGATCACCTTATTGACTAGTGCTCTGGGCAAGACTGTTTCAGAGTGTCTTAAAGAACAATTGCAACCTTGAACGAACCCTGATGAATCCCTGATGTGCATGCACATTTGCTACCTTTGCCAAAACTCGAAAATGTTTGCATGTCGGAGGTTGGGGGGCTCTTGCAACTTTGAGAAGGGTGGCAGGGACCCCGCCACACAAATAAAAAAAAATACAAACGTGCCCGCTGCTATCTGGCATGAATCACTTCCCATTTCCATCATTCGTTACAAAACGACGGTAACTTTAAAGGTTAACGCAGAATTACTGCTGTTATGGCAGGAGTTGCAAAAACAAAGAAATAAACAAGTATTTTCTGAGAAGACAAAAACTCAAAGGTAGGCCCAAATAAAAGGACACTCAAGCAAAGAGAGATTCTGATCAATGCTACCTTGGTTTGATTCCTTGTGGATGAGTGAGTAGCGTTTGACGCTCGAATTAAAACAAATGTAATTCAGTCCAAATCCGGGTGACCGTGAGATCTGGATTTCACAGCACCATGCTCTGGTCCTCACAGGAAATGTAGTCTTCCTTCAGGCAAGACACTATTGGTTTTGTTCATATGGCACCGTCATAATCAACGATTAATGAAAGTTCTTCAATGTTGCTGAAAATATGCCCTTGGGAGGTACGATGCGGGCCATCTTTGTTAAAATCCACTACCGCCTTACTTCAAGCGATCATTAGCTTTTTCAACCCAAATAAAAGTTGCCTTTGGTGCAGCTGTTTGTTTTTTCAAATAATAAGATGTGTGATTGTATTGTTACAGCCGTTAGGAATCTTCCGCTGAGCCAGTTCTGTCGCTGTCCAGCATGTCACACCACGCAGGTATACTGAAAAACACGCTTAACAGAATAATCGACCTGGAAACCTAAAACTTACAAACATCCCAGAGAAGGTTAAGGAAGCTCAAGTAGGATTATTTGTCTGTCCTCTTCATCCAGATTAGACCACATGCCCAATCAAATTTGACTTACTAGACCGTAGCAATATATATTAGCCTGTGTTTTTTGGACTGGGCTAGCTTATTTGTTTAAACTCCTGCCATAAGAACGCAGATTTTTTATATTGGGACCTCGACAGGGTATAACGGTTGCATCGGCAACAGATTCCAGCTCAAAACAGCCAAAAGCGGCGAGGCGAGGCGAGGCAAATGCCTGAGCACGCTCTCATTTCTCTTGCTAGCCTGGGAGCGCCACTTTGGAAAGCATCGCGCTCAGTGTCATCTGGCTGCTCCTGTTGGGTGTGTTTTTGGAAGCATCTTTTTGCAACATATTCAACCTGTTACTCAGTTGTTCTTATCTTGATTTAAAGGGATACAAATCTTCGCCCATGCATTAGTTCAACCATCATTCAGATGCCAACAGATGTTAATACAGAGGAACCTCTAAGGTATAAAAACATTCATCCATCCGATTTTATGTAGAGCTGTTTCTATTTAAGGTTGCAGATGAGATGGAGCCTATTCCTATTTTGAGTCATCAAAGCATGTTTTGGGGGAGTCGGCCCAACTTGTGAATACGCCTATACTAAAAGTCGAGGCTTGAACCTTCTTACTGATAGAAAAACTGAGCTGACCAGTTTCAAAACAATCAGTCCAAAATCTCATAGAATACGATCTGTTTTATGGTCTAACTGTCGTAAAACTAGAGCATTAAGGAACATTTTCTTACGAAGTTATTAAAGTGTAGAGATGGGAGAAAAATTATATATATATATATATATATATATATATATATATATATATATATATATATATATATATATATATATATATATATATATGGTGCTGCTGTTGTTTTGTTTAATTCCCTTAGTCCACAAAAAACAGGATTTCGCATATTCCTCCATACTGATTCTGTGTTGTACATCTTTGAAACTGTTCCAATATAACCCAATAAGATCAACTCTTCTCATTCATCAACTAAGGTCCATTTAAGTCCATTTCCTCCTCCGTGCACTCTCTGAAGACACTTTGATTGCATGTGTAGCAACAAAAAGAAGGAATCCTTTCATCAGGAAACTTTCCACATTTGAGCGATACAGTGTATTGTTGTTACACATGAACAGATGATTCATTATCCAGCCGTGCGCTCGGCGGCTCATCAGAAGACAGCGTCACGCAGGTTCCAGGGGTGTAATTTCATTAGTCCTGCCGGCGTGTGGCCCGGTGTGCAAATGGGGTTTATAACCCCGCATTCCTTCGGAGCCCCCAGCGAGAAGGTCGAAATGTTATAACGAGACGTATTGCATTCCAGCGACGAGATTCCGAGGTGTCCCCCAGGAGTCAAAAAAAATGCGGAAACCGGTGAAGTTTGGTAGCGATTCAGCTAAGGGTCGTGTTACCGCTGTAACAAAATGGTTCCGCTGGGTGGTTTTGGAGCATTTTGGTTGGGTCCAGTGAGGGTGACACAAACAGAGGAGCCGCACACCACTGAGAGCCAGTCCAAAGGGATGACCGCTGGCATCTAACACGACCCGTTGCACACCAACGCCAACAGTACCGTTTTGTACAGAGGACTGATACATGTGGTGTACCAGCCAGCCCCGCAAAACTCTCAACAGAAAAACACGTGACATCAGTTCACGGGAGAACCCAGACGAGTGACCTTATAATGAAATAGTCTGCCACAAAAAAAGTGTCCGTAAAAAATATGCTCAGCTTGTTTTGAAAGTTACGCCACGTTTGTACGTCGTCAATATGTGTTGTCACAACAAACCGAAAGAGTTATGGTACATTTTCAAGGGTAATGATTGAATTCAAGTGGGATTCTGAATCCATTCGATGAGGTACGACTCGGTTCGAGAGGGTTTGTTTGTGAGAGCAAATAATCATTTTATTATATAAATGATGTAGTTTATTAACATGTAAAAGCTCCCTATAACCCTTATATCCCAGTTTATGAATCCCGAATCACTTTTTTACTTTTTCAAGCTTATACTGAGACAATTTTTCCAGTTCAAAACACTTTTTGGTACAACACAGAGCACAGAGTCTACAGTCTACAATTATTCAAATCAACTAAAACTATGTCCGATGACATGATGGAAAACTGGGGCTGATCTAGTCACTTTCAAAAGTTGAGGGAAAAGATTTCATTACATTTTATTATAATGTAGTTTTTTTTTGTTTTTTTTAAGGGCTAGAAATGCCTACAGATATTGCCTCCAAAATATTTCCAAAAAAATGGCCACCTACTGTAGAAGCGGAAATAAATACAGCCACGTTTAGATCAGGGGTGCCTAAACCCAATCCTTGAGGCACTTTTTTTTTTTGTTTCCATCGCACCTGATTCAACTGATCAGTGTCGTTATCAGGATTCCGCTGAGCTAGCTGATGAGATGACCATTTGAATCAAGTGTGTTGGAGAACGGAAACATCAAAAACATTCGCATAGTGGCCTTCGAGAACCAGGTTTGGACACCTAGATTTAATCTAGTTTTAATCTACTTGCTTTAATACCCCGTTTGTGCATTTTTTTTAGATAAAAGCAAATAAATTAATGAATTAGATACAGTTGTTTTACCCTGTCCTTAATATAGCACTGAGGTATCGAATCGAGACTCAATTTCATTGCGACATCCCTGATTTGATCATTAATATTGTAATCAAGCCATTCTTTAACTTAAAATTGACCAAATGTTCACATGTAAATAAGAAAATAAAACATTATGGATCGTGTGTTTGTACTGTTGATTATTTTTATTTAATCATAAACCAAAAGTAACTGGTCAAATAAGAGTAATGAGAAAATAATTTGCACCAAAAGTTACCGCAAAACTAACTTTCATCTGATTAGTCGAGTAATCAACCAGTCAAACGCTAGAAAAATCGTTCTCAAAAAATTCATTCCTTATTCGTGAAATATAAGTTAGATAAATTGGGTCGGAAAAAACCCCAAATGCACATTTCGGGTCCATCACTCTCCATCCATCTTTTGATGACCTCTCGAAACACTTTCAGGCGACTCAAACTGGACCAGACGAACACATTTTAAGGGTCATAGTGAAAAAAAAAAAAAAAGTGGACCAACATCTGGAAGTAATAAGGAGCAGCAAAAGGCGCGGACCCACCCTCTCCCCAGAGCAGCTGCATGCATGGACATTCACATTAAAAAAAAAGAAAAAGTAATGACACTGTAAAAAAATGATTGGACTTATTCATGGATGGAGGGCGGGCAGGAAGGGGGGACGTCACATGTTATACTGTAACGCTGACATTTTTTTTCAATCAGAAAAGTTCTGAATAGCACAAACAGTCTCATGCATTTACATTAGGACCACCACCCCCTCATTGAAAGCGCCCCAAAGAACAATACACTATATGAGAGATTTCATATACACGCAAGGCGGATTTCATACGCACGCAAGACGGATGGAAACAAATAAACGGGGATAAATTATAGAAACAAATGTTCTATAATCGATTATTTATGATTGAATTGATTATTATGAAAGCAAATATTGCAAAGCTCGCTAGCTTGAGAGCACGAGACTCATTCATCACATGGCAAAAGGACGTAAAGGAAACTATTTTTTAATCGACCCAGAGAAGTCGAATATGAACAAATATGATATTTCTAAGCATCACAGCGTCGTTACTTTTAGAAAAAAAATAGCAAATAGGAGCGACTGCTTCGGGGGAGAAAAAGTCAAAGTAAGCTAGCAGATCGCGTGCGGCACGTGCCAATCAAACCCAACGACCAATAACAAACGTTTTTCTTTCCCCCTTGTTTTGAAATAAAGGATGGAATGAAATTTTAAGGGTTTTCTTACCTGCCCCCCGCTTCTGCGAATCCTTCCAGCCGCCTCGGCCCCGCGAGCGCTCACTGACAGACAGACAAAAACACCGCAGCCAGGATGCTCCGCTCGCCTCCTCCCGCTATTCTTAAAGGGCCAGTAGCACAATTTTGGAGCTCCGGCAAGCACATTACACTTTATTCACTTTGTCAAAATACTGCACGGTCTAATTGAGAATTCAGATTTTCCAACTAATATAACTCAAATCAAAATCTAGTAGGCTATTATCCGCCTTATTCAAAGGCAGACACGCGTGTCCTCCAAATGGAACTGACTGAAACAAACAAGATAAAACAAGGTTACAGCTTACCAGATCCATCAAGTCTGGAGGAAACGAGAAGTCTCTGAAATTAATTCTTCAAATTTTGCACTGAATCAGAACGAAGATGATTGGTGAATGACGTAGCTGGACAGATGGATGAAGACTTACATATCAGCAGTGGTTTACAGTCTCCCTCTAGCTGTTAAAAGAAGAACAAAGTTCAGTTATATTTAACTTTCAAAGGGGCCGTTGGTAGTAAATATAAACCACTTTCTTTCATATTGTTTAAAACTTTCTGAGTGAGCCAAATGTAATAAATGGAGTAAAATGAACTCTGTTTAAAAAAAAAATCAGCCCTCTGCAGCTTCGGCTTGCGCCTTTAATTTGCAAAAACCACCATGCCCAAAGAAAAACCACCAATCAGCGAATGGCGGTGGAACTGATGAGATGTCAATCATTTCAGGTACACTCACTGGCACTCATAGCCAGGGTTGAAATTTCATGATGGCTAGTCTTGTCAATTTCTGGCCTTACTCACATTTACAGTGGTTGATGAAAAAAAAAAAATGACATGCTAAACGGCCACTATTCACTGAAGTTTTGTTTCTGCCCCCCCCCCCCCCCCCCCCACACACACACACACACACACACACAAAAACTCTAGCGACATTAATGCTAATAGCAGGCCCTCTCAGATGACTTTGTGCTGAATCAAACTATGAAGCTTGAGTAACAGTCCCTTACAAAAGCCCAGAAGACAAAAAAACAGAACAGCCATAAACTTTCTTCTATTTCAGTGCATTTTGTATTGCAATACAAAAACTGAACATATTACAGCGGCTTGCGAAAACGTTCAAAACACTTTTTTGAAGTGGTGAAAACAAGATAAAAAAAACCCCCCACAAATCTAAACAAAACAGGAAGCGTTTTAAACTGTTTTAAGAGGAAACAAAAGGCTTTACAGTACACACCCAACGTCTAGAAAGGGGGCGCTGTCGAGCAGGCGTTCGTCAGATGATGTCACCGGACCTCAATTGACCTCCACGGAGTCCGAAAAAGAAAACCCAATCATCTTTTCAAGGAGACACGCTTTTATTTGAACAATAGCAACAGAAGGGGGCTGGACTCCTTCAAAGGCCGATTGGGGCGCTCGGGATCACAAGGATTTAGAGGACAAACCCTTTATGATGATCTTCATGATCCACAAAGGATTGGGGTTTCAATAAAAGGCTCAGTCAGTACCTTCATCTACAAACCCAAAAGAGCTACCGCGACTTTTTGAATATCTTCAAAAATCCAAGATTTATGAGGACGTTTTGATAGGGGAAAACTAACAGCACTGATTAGATTTGCCATTTAATCCAAATCCAATCGAGTAGGATTATGGTGCTGAAACCACAGGAATACAAGAGATTGGATCAATGAGATTAATTATTAAGCATTATCTTCACACACAACGCCAGTTTGCTTCACACAACAGGGAAGTTATTAATTGGATTCAAAATGCCTTTGGCTTTTCGTTCACCTTTAAAATGAATTGCTTTTTATAGAAAAAAGCCCTGCTGGGCTAGCAATAATGAGATGTGTTTGTTTTCCACCCCCGCCTGGGTTTATTTATTTTACAAGGGTTTTCATTACTCGAGAGATACTATTAAACACGCGTACTCACAGTACACCCTGCGTAAAACGCATTTTGGCTACTATAAATGAACTACATGGCAAATGTAGCATCGTAAATACCCCCCATATAAATACAAGTGCAAAAAGAGCAACTCATAAGCAATCAAAGTCATTAAGTTGTAGTAAAAGTAATTTATTCCAAGCCAGTAGTAGAAAAAGATCACGTAAATAAATAAAACATTTATCAGAGGTAAAAAATAACAGGCCTTGGTAAAACAAAAGCACTAATATTTCTACAACAGTGTTAGTTTACAATAGTGCAAGATCATTTTAACAGTAGTAACAGTGTCACAGTTGATTCCGAGGTGCTCACGCGCTGTGACATCACAGAACGCATCTTGAGTGGATGCAGGGGAGATGGTCAAGGTCACACTTGGGACATATTTGGTAAGGCAGTGCAGTTGTGGTACGAGGGGTCCGACGGGGACCTGACGCCTCTCAAACGCACCTCCGATCATAACAAATGAAATTTCTCTGACGGGAGGCGAGCACGCTGGAATGTCAGTTATTTGGTGTTTGGACAGAAAGAGAAAACTCCCGTGAAGGTTTTAATTGGATGTCTTCGGCCACCAGCGGCGCTTTGTAACAACGAGACAGCGAATTAAAGCAAACAAAGAGGCGAAAAAGTCCAGACGCTTGTCTAGATTCAAAGATAAAATCGCTCATGTTGGGACTTTGTCCAACGTACTCATCTTTTTTTTTTTCTTCTTCTTCTTGTGTGCACGCATGTCGATGCGTGAGAAGAGAGATGCAGTCGCTGGGGCCTCTCTCTCTCTCAAAAAAAAAAAAAAAAATGCTGTTTGCAGTGCAGATAACCTTCCAGTATAAACAGCTGAGGTGTGAGAGTGGATAGCCTAGAAGTGCCGTGTGTGTGGAATTATAATGACGCGGGGGGGCGGGTGATTACAGCGCGACAGGGTGTCAGTGAGTGTAGTAAAATATCAAGCATGCCTGTGACAGTTGCTGCGGGGCGGGGCAGGTGGCAAAACCTCCGGGTTGGCTTCAGCCCTCCACTCTTCTCAGGCTGGAGCGACTGTATGAGTTCCTGAAAAACACAAACAAAAAAGGACCTAGAGTAAATCCCACCATCGGTGATCCCCGTACTCCAAAAAAAAACTGGCAGCTTTCACAGAGAGGACCTGAAGGTAAATAAAGCCACAATGGATCGCTAACTACCTGTAGATATAAACACCTCGGTGTAAACAAGAACCCCAGACATGGATGTAATTACCCGCACCACATACAGAGGAGACGCGGCAAGGCACCTGTAAAGCTGAACTATTACTGTAATTCCCCAAATATAGCACACGCCTTTAATTCGAGGGTTAAATTCTGGAAACAGTTTGGTAGCAATGTAAAAACTATAGCAAATCAGCCTAAATCTCATCTTTATAAATTTTTCATTTTGTTGTATTCATATGTGTAAGTTATATATTTGTTGCTGGTTAAGTGTGTTTCAGATTTCCCACATTGCGAGCAGTCAGTAAACACTGCCCCAGTATGTGTAATTTTTCGCATGTGCCCGTGGGAGTTTTAGAGACATTACGGTAAATGCAGCAATACACACTCCTCCCACGGCTGTCCATAGCTATAATAGACATGGCGGACTCCAGAGGAGTGCCACCCCTCATGATATATCATTTAATGGTAACTGGACCTATGATTATATTTAAAACATACTGTTGGTTGTTAAGAACACATATATTTGCAAGTTTTTGAAATGTTAAGTTATTTAATTTGTTCATTTTGATTGAAACACGGTCTAAATCTTAGTGTCACTTTAAAAGTCTTTGAAGCGGTTGTTTATCCTTTTCTTTGCGACGCAGCTCGAGTTTATTTTGCCATAAATATCCGAAGCTGTGCACGATCCGTGTTCCACAAAGTTTATGATTGCGTGTATATGCCAAAAGACCGCAATTAATAAGTCCAATGGAAAACCTTTCTGTGTTCTCTTACCAGTGCACACAACTCTACACCTTGCCACTCTAAATTGACTACACCTTTACATGATCCTCTCCGTTTTAGTAATATTCCCGTGTGAACAAGGATGGACTTGCACGTTGATTTAGTCTCCTCGCTTATTTTATTGAAAATAATGCTGTAACAACCTCAGCTAACATGAGCTGCTGTTAGCTGCCACAGTCACTGGCTGCTAACAGCCTACTCACTTCCGCCCACTAACTCATCCCGTTACGATAATTATTGTTAAGTAAGATTACGGCCATTATAAAAGTGTATAAAAAAATATTATAATGTCTATCATTTAAAGGACAGACTCATACTTTTGGCTGTAAGTTTTTTTTTTAAAAAGTGTGTGTTATATTTGGGGAGTTACAGTAAACCCTGGATTTTAAACAGTGCACAAGCGAGTGTGTGAGCGTTGAAACTTAAATAAAAGACTCCCTAACATTGTTTATTGCCTGGTGGGTGATGCTGTTTTGGTTAGTAATGAAGTTAAAAAGTCCAGCAGTTTTAGTGTCTGTATGTGAGCTGTCATAATTACACTTGGTCATCTTTTCCGGCAGGTGTGGCAGTTGACGCCATCAAACACAGCGCCTGCAGAGCAGACATGGCATCTGTGAAGCTGAAACTGAAACAATCTCTAAACGTAAACAGACTTAGGCAACATTGCACATCAATTTCTTGGGAGTAGAAATGTTCGATGCCACTTTTAACAGATCGATACCAGTATGAGTAGTCACTGACATTATCAAGTGACGATACCGCTTGTATTTTCGATATTCAAAAAAAAAAAATCTCAAAAAGACATGTACAGTAATTAAAAAAAAAATCTAGATATTCCAATGTCCAATTTCATTAAAATTCCATTTTCTATTCTTCGAATTTGTCATTTCTAGCTCAAAATACGGTTCCCAGAGCGGCCGATGCTAGTTTTGGCGACCATCATGAGTACTGATAAATTGAAAAAAAAAAAAAAAAAAAAAGACATGTGTCAGCCCAATGCCGAAGCAAAGTGTATTAAGGCATCCCTATTTGGAAGTTTGTTAAACATAAGGTAAAATCATCTTCAAGTGCTTTCGCGGGTACTGCTGGTTTGGTTAGCAATGAAGTTCTAAAGTGGCTCTGCAGGGAATGCTTTTAGAAGTGGAATGATTTAACGATAACCAAATTGATAAATATTTTTGATAATTATTTAATCATTCAGGGACCTAAAATTGTCCAAATCCTCAGAATTTTAGCCTTGACAAGAAATTCTCTCAGATTCCTCAGTGAAAGCAAACTCATTAGCATTGTAAGGAATCAGAACGAGACCATTCGCAAACATCTGCTTTTACTTTGGAAAACAATGATAACATTTTTGCCAATTTTCTGTTGAGGACCAAAACACCAACCAAATAATTAAAAAAGTGCATTCTCAGCACTTTTAATTTGGAAAATAAGTTAACTTATACAATGCCGGCCCTAATTCTAACCTATTAACCCCCACCACACTCCAAAAAAAAGGAATGAGCTGATAAAGTGATGTAAATTAAGACAAATCATTTTTAATCTGAATCGTCAATTAACCACTCACTAAAACAAATGTTAGTTGTAGCCCTAAATGTTTTAATTTTCTTCCTGATAAGAAAAAAAGAGGTGTCTTTACTTGAGGCTGTTTATTTCCTTTCACCGCTGAGAAGTTTCAGTATCATTACCTATTCATTGAATAAGATGAGCAAAAAATTAAATAAAATAAAATAAAAAATAGAAAACGCTGACAAGTTTGCAAGTAAAGACCTAGTAAAGAGCTGTGGATATAACGGACATGTGGTACTCTGTGCCGTTGGGTAATTAGGAGAAAATAGTGTCGTTTTTGTAAAGAACATGAGCAGCTGGTGCAGTGAAGAGAATTGGAGGCGCAGCAAATATTAATGTTGCAGCTAGGAGGGTATCAACTTTCAAAGAGCGAAGAGGATTAAGTGAAATTCATGTCACGCCATCAGTCAGTTTTGCCTGCAGTAACATATATGACATGTAAATGTTTAGATAACATAAACATGCAGTTTAGTCTCATGTCAGAGTATTGCAAGGCACTGCTCAATGTCGCTTTCTTCTTCATTGTACTAAAAAACTGAAAGAAAAAAAAAAAGACGGCGGTACTTTCCCAAAGTCAAAGACATTGTTGCATCATGTGAGTTTTCATTTCCTGGAGTGTGATACATTTGGCTTCTCCTTCTCCAGTGTCGTTTTGATGGGGTTGGGAAAAGCAGCATGAGAGTTGTGTGTGTGTCAGAGCGGAGGCGTGACAGTGTGCGTGTGTGTTTAATGTCTCGCGTTACCGCTGTGTTTGTGTAGTCGGTGCCGGCAGGGTCCTATAGAGCTGCGGGATCTTGCGGTTGATGAGAGGGCCCAGCGCTTCTTTGAGTTTGTTGTAGTTCCTCTCCAGCTCTCTGTGGTACTCCCTCTGATCGGGCCCGATCAGAGCCTTGTTCTTCCTCAGGGCATCCTCACACCTTGCACACATTCAAGAGGCGATTATGTGTGTGTGTGTGTGTTTGCCTTTACAAGGCACATAACACTGGGTGCGGAGCACGTCATCACCTCTTGTTAAAGTCTTTAAAGCACAGGCGCAATTTGTTGTGATGACGAAAAAGCTTGGGGTCATCGGGAATGTCGGTGAGAAAGACCTGCGCCACCTCCAGGGGGCCCTGAGAAAAAAAGGGAGTGAGGAGGGGGAGGGTTACATATATGCTAAGGAATGTACAAATCCAAAGGCAGACTTTAAGCCCCACGTGGAGACGAGGGGTGGGTGGGCATCTACATTCCATCAAGATACAGGCAATTTGTCCCTCTAACCGAGATGGCAATGGATTACCTGGTTGACAGTGGTGCCCACGCAGCCCTGCAGAACCATCTGCAGCATCTTGGGGTCGGCCGGGTCCTGGTTGGTGGCGAAGGCCAGTTCCTGCGTCTTTTTCTGCATGTCCTCGATGGCCACCTCGATAGGCACCAGGATAATCTGGACAAACAAAAAAAATTGCAGGATGTAAAAAATAATTAAAAAAAAAAAAACAACATTTAGTAAAAACCCATGTAAAATCCAATTCAAAGCAAATCACAGGTTGTATTTAAATCTGTCGAAAAATGCTAATGCTTGAACAAAGTTTTTTTTGGATCTCCTGAAATGCTATAAATTTGAAGATTTAAAGAAGAAATTAGCATTCTCGCTACTGTACCTTAAATTATTGCGCCTCACAAAAAAATAAATAAATAAAAAAGGACATGCGAAACGAACAAGAAAAGTACCAATAGAAGTGAACCGTTTTTCAAAACCCATTCCACGTGTTTGAGCCGACTTGCACAGCAGTGAACAGATCGAAGACCAGCGCGAGTGAATGTTGCTGACTTATGTAAACAAAAAATGCATGCAAATGGCCATTTATCGAGCCTTTCAAAAATATTGTAACCATTTTCCCCCCAAATTTAACAGGCCTTGTCGATCACCTACCTCCTCTTTATGGGTGACATTGACGCGCGTCTTGATATAAGGAAATGCGTGCGATGCCGTCAGGATGGTTTTGCGCTTGTACTGCTCGTGCAGGTCTCCGTGGGCACGGCCGTCCAGTGTGAAGGGCGTGCAGTACATGAAGGTGCGCAGGTTGTAGTTCTTGTCAAAGTAGGTGATTCGTTCCTTCAGCTCGTAGGTGTCGAAGAAAGGCTCGACGTAGGTGATCTGCAGATAAGCCTGGACGGAAGACAGTTTTCAGGACAATAGCAGAAAATGTTCCCTCTTTGACAACTAAAAATAGCTAACATTAAATCTCCTTCCTTCTTCCCACATTCCAGAATCAGTCATTTAATGTTCTATGATCACTTTAATATGAAACTAGCTGTAAATGTTGAGTGTAAATATTTGTCTATATGTGCCTGCTATTTATTGTCTGGCTCCCAGTCCATAGTGTAAACCTCCTGCCGTCCAAAAGTCAGCTCGGAGAGAGTCCAGTTAACACGCCACCCGAAATAGGGACAAGCAGTATAGAAAACGGAAGGTTCAATAAACTCAAATGCCTTTGGCCTAGTTTGGACACAATTTCTCATTCAATTGCATCAGCATGTCCAAATTTCTAACTGGCTTTAAACTAGTTTGTTTCAGTACATGTGGCATCTTTTTTCAATAAAGGTTCATTCTACACAAATTTAGATGGCTTGTTTGGAATTTTAGTGCAACTGGATTTACACGAAGGACTCATAACATAAAATGTTTCAGTAGTTCAATTCAACATGTACATTCATGAAAAACAGGTAAATTCTTTTTAGAAGGCCAATTCCTAACTCTTTTCATCAAAAAATGCTTCTTATGTAATGTCTACGTAAAATCTCAGTGATACAGGTCATGGCAATCCGCAAAAGTTGGATCGGGGCAAATGGACATAAGTCCAGTCAATTCAACCTTTGTGGATTTCTTATGTAATTAGCATTTTCGAGATGGTGAACATGACACATTAGCTGTAAGCAACATTCATTTAAATTGCAAAAATAAATAGTTTTCTTTGTACTACATTATACATGTGTTTGACTTTTTGAGTTGAACTACAGTACTGAGATACATGATGCAGGCTCATTCATGAGTGGGCTACCATTTTCCAACCGTTCCATTATGCATTAAAAAGATTACTCCACAATCAAACTAATAATATCAAAATTGTTCATATTAGAAAGTTAAATGCTTTTTCTCAGTTCCCTCATTGTTTTTAAAATTTGTAGCCCTGGGAATAGTAGCCCATGTTACCTTGTTGACATCCAGCTTGTTTTTGTCCACTGGGTTGGAGTCCTTGATAATTTCAACCACCTCGTCCCCAAATCTCTCTGAGTAGAACTCCTGCATGCCAAAAAGGTTCATCTTAAGCATCTTTGCATCATTTCGATTGTGTTGAATAATGAATAAAGGCCTTGCCTCAAGTCTATGGGAGATCTCAGCCAGCTTGGTAATTGATGGCTCTTTGTAGACAAATTCCTGCTCATCCAGGTCTCCGAATCGAGAGCCATAGAAACCAACTCGGAAGTAGGTACCAAACATCCTCTGAACACTGAGCATGTTGGGGAAGGCAATGAGTCACATTTAGTTGAGTTACACACAATCTATTTTGAAAAGAGACGAAACGTGAAACAACCTATGTTACTCACCCATCAATCACGTCAAGTTGGTGCAACGAGGCAAAGCAATGACAAAGGAAAAGAATATTGTGAATAGAAAATAAATGAGCAGAAAAAACAATTTGACATGTAATAAAGTATTCATATGATACGTTAGAATATATAGACATTATATACAATGAAGTTTCAAATTACCTCCCATCCTGAACTCTGTAAGATATCAAAAGAAAAATAAGTATACATCAGAAAAATGCGACTTTTGTTTGTTTTATTTATTTTAAACGGTAGCTACAGCTTACTTGGTTGTATACTTTGTTGAAGGCGTCCTGCAGCTTGCCGTGGACTGTAGCCAACTTTTTGAAGTCTCGGTTAGCCTCATGAATAGGCAAAAGAATCTTGTACACCTCGTTTATGGCCTCGTACATGGCAGCCTGGATTGAAGGCACAAAAGGCAGATGACTGGTTGCACACTGGTGGCGCCCTTTGGTTGTATTAATGTGTCCATGTGTTGTGTGAAAAAACAGGCTGGCTGCGATTGCTGCTCTCACCATGTTAAAAGAGGCAGCTGCTTGCTCCAGGAGGCCCACCAGGCCTGATTCACTGAAGTATTTTCCAGCACAAATACCCTCCTCTTCTGGTGAAAGGACATCATCTGATATGGCCGACTCCTCCAGAACATTGGAGGAAATATTCTGTGTGTCAGAAATCAGAGTGAGCATCGCTTTCGAGGGGCACGATTCCCTCAGTTCCTTGGCACTGACTTGGAATGTGACACAGCCAATTGGCAGGTAGCGGCAATCCTCCAACATGTTGAGGTATTCCGCTACCAATGCAGCGCTGTGGACAAGACAATGGGCTGCCTCAGCGTGGTTCCCTCTCTCAGAGTGTTTGCCCGCCATGTTCTGAAGCCACGTGAGGCGCAGGTCTGGGGAGTTTTGGTAGCCCTTAGCAATCCTGTTGCAAACAAGAAGACAATTAACACTAGAAAAAAAAAAAAAGATTGAGTTGCACGTATGTTACATTACCTGTACATCAGGTCAATGAGCATTTCAGGGTCCTGCTGATGCTCCTTCATCTTCACAGTGTCTGTGAGAATCATGTGCAAGTTGAACACTAGATCCTGAACCTGCAAAAAAATTTGCACAATCAATGTGATGTTATGTTATCAGACAATGTCACCAAACCGTAACATGCTCAAAAAATGAATTTCTGCACATACCTGTTCGGGGAAAGGGGTGTCACGCAGCTCCACATCCTCCTCGGCGTAAGTCAGGATGGTCTTGAGAGACCGGCGAAGATGTTCCTCATTAAAAGTATGCGAAGTTCCCACCAATGAAGACAGCGACATTGTGACCTGCATCTTTACTCTGGCAAAGTTCTGCTCAAAAGACAGAAAAGACACATGCTGTGACTCAACTTCTACAAACATGATTTTCAGTTTTCAACAGCACCTACTTACATTTCCTATCTCAAAGTTTTGCCTCATGAGCAGGTAAAGCGAAGCAGAGGCGTGACTTCTTACAGAGGCGATACTACTGCTGCAGTGGCGCAGCAGACGAAGGCATAAGTCGGCACAAAGCTCAGTGTCCTCTTCAAAAAGCATCTCTGGAAACTTAACACAAACCCACACTCCTTTTACTACGACGTAATATCCTTTCATTTGAAGCTGAAATTTAATATTTGCTTTAATTAACAAAGGTTTCCTGAGTGCATACCTTAAAGACAAGAGCCCTCTGTGTCGTGAAGCAGTGCTGCAGGAAGAGGGCGCTCTGGTTGCCTGCCATGCTATGGAGGAGAACTCGAAGCACGCCGCCTAACACGCTTTCCTTCAGCTCTGATGCAACGACGGTCTGTAAAAGGAAATAAAAGACATTAATACTAACATATCTGAAGTTAAAAGATAACAGAAGATCATTTTACCTTGACTACGATCTCAAGTGTATCCAGTACTACCAGAGACGCCTCTGTAGAAAGGTTTCCATCCACTACAGATTCCTGCTCCACCTCAGCCTTAGTCCTGGTTTGAGGTATAGATACAAATTATTAGTCTTACGAAAAAGCATTACGTGAACTGGTTTTCTCATGGGATAGGAATAGAACCCTGCTGAAAATTGAGAAAAGCTGCAAATATTTGAATACGGTTTATTATTTGCTGAGTTGAGATGGAAGGAAAAAAACAAACAAAAAAAGTAAATTTTCACTTTGACTGTGTGCCAACAAAATGAGACATCTCAAACGTAGAAGAAAAAAAACAAAAAACAAATAAAGATTATTCACTGAATCGGATGAAGACATTTTATTTTACATCTTTTTATTAAAAACATAACTTAATCCAAATTGATCACTGAGAAAAACTCTCAATAGGCAAAGATGTTGATTGTTTTTCCAAATAAAAGCAAATTGATCCAACACAAAGATAATGATTCATCTTTTTGGAGGACTACATAAATTGGATCGATATTTAATAATGACACTCTGAAATTCAGAGCATTTATAAAGTTTTTAAATAAAAAAAGTCTTAAAACAATTAATCGATTATCAAAACTAATCATTTACTTTCATAATTAGTTAGTCGTAAATTAATTTTGCCTCCAAAAAACACTAACAATAGATTGAACCTAACAAGAACATTAAGTTGGAGCCAAATTAATCCTTCTCTTGCTTTGGTCTGCGCACAAAAACAGTTTTTTTTCAGTGGATAATGGACAATAGGGTCCCTCCAAAAATGTACAAATATACTAATGCCAAATCATAAATGCAAGTGCTTCTTATATTTACTTTTTTAAAGAACACACATACTTGTCGACCCTGTCTGTGTTTTGTCTCCAGTGAGTGACGTTCTTTCTCCACCTCACATTCTCCTGGCTGCCATAAGGACTCCTCTCTAGACATGTCAACACATGGCAAATTACATGAACACAATTCATAAATACTTCTGACTCTTCATAAATTCTCCTATCGTTTACCTCGGCAACGGCGCACCATCTCCTGACGAGCACCGATGGTACCGAGAATGGCCTCTTCCAGGCGGGCCTTCATGTCCTGAGACTTCTTAAACGTCAAGCTGTTGATCCTCTCCAGAGCTTTTTTACCCTACACACAAGTCACGGGAGAAATTATGCATATGGATGTGGTGACGTGGGGCTTGAGCCATTGAAGCCTGCTTTTAGTGACCTTGTATTCGAAGCAGGAGATGCAGAGATGCAACAGATCCAGCAAGCGGTTGATTTGCTGCACTGACAGATCTGACACCCAGCGCTCCAACAGAGAGGCGTCAGCGTTCTTCAGCACCCAAAGGAAGCACACTAGTAGAGTTCGGCTGCATTCGGCAGACAGAGTGCTGCCCTGGCGCACGGCCTGATGAAGGCAGAATAGCAGCACAATTCAAGTAGATGTCAAATAAATCAATAGATGTGTAATTGTGCTTTTTTAAGCCAGTAGTATAAACTCACCACTGTGGGAATTGCGAATGGGTTAACTTTGGCATGCGGCAACGGGGAGCCGGCGATCGCCATGGCAACAGACTGACTGATAGTGCTGCTGCCGTCTAGGTCAGCATCGTCTGCGTGGGCGTGGCGAACTCGAGACTGCGTGGAGTCTGCAAAGAAATGAGAGATGCTCTCTCAGGTGCCGTAGTGCCGACAATAAAGCTCGTGAATCTTGAGGAGGTGGACGTTTTACACAGATCTGCAAAGAGAGTTTGCTGACCTGAGAAGTCATGAAGCTGATATAGGGCCTCGGTGATGATGGGGAGGAGCGGCAAGTACAGCTGGGCGATGTGGGCTCGGACTTGAGGGTCGCTGTAGCGTGGATCGGAATCGTGGCTGCACAGCAGGGAGTGAACTGCGCTGATTGCTTTTTTATGAAGGAAAAAAACTCTGCGGGGGTAAAATGAAGCAAAATACATATGTAAGATTTAAACTGAACATGAGTAGCAATTGTGCTTGTTGAGGCAGAAAATGTCAGGCTACCCTTCCCCTTCAGGATCAAGTATGAGCGCCAGCTCGCTGAGGAGCAGGCCAGATAGAAAGTGCTGTTGTCGAAATGGGACGGAGAGCTCAAACATTGTCGCCACGCCTTGATCTTGCACCATACTGGAAAATGCTGAACTCTGAACAAACAACACCAAGGCAAGAGGAGAGCCGATGTGACAGATTAGTATTAAACACACTTGGTATGAACATTTAGAAAGCCCAAACAGGAGTAGATATCCAAATATATATTTATTATAGGTAGCAGAGTAGTGGTTTGCAAATCCGTCTCAGTTATGAGGATGGGGGTTTTAATCAATCCAGGCACCGGTTTACCTGTGTGTTACCAAATCTCCATTGCCAAAAACATGCACGTCTCTATAGATGTGAATGTAAGTATTAAATGTGCTAAATCGTGGTCATCCCCCACTACCCTAACAGGGATGCACTTAAGAAAATGAGTTTTTATTTATCTTAGTTGTTTCAATTATAATGGTGTGGCTGAGAGATGCGTTCTACAATGTTCCTTAAACCAAAATATTACAGAAAAAAGCAGTACTCTGGAGTTAAGTTGGACATCCAAAAGAATGATAGGACAAATACAAAACATTGATCCAGCATTAGATGCATGTGTATCTAATTCAAATACCTGTGAGGTGGTGGAGGATGTAGAAGGGGAAGGTGACGCTGGAGGGCTGAGCGTGGAACAGGGCAGGTTGAGGATGACGTAGTGCTCATGACTGCAAACAATCCGTATGAAATCCATCCGCAGAGCGTTCAGAGAGCTTGGGTTTGGCGTCATGTGAAACTTGTTGCCAATCTATGACATGGAGTAGTTTCAAATGTGAGAAGACTCAAGGCATGGGAGCATTTGCGCTGAAATAAAAAGGTGGAGCACAATGGGGGGGGGGGGTTACCTGTTTATAGAAGGAACGGATGAGGTTGAACACAAAGCCTCTGTCCATGAGAGAAAGGAGATCATTAAGGAAGAAGGCCAGACTGCTATTTAACCTCTCCACAAGCTCCACATCCTAAATGTGAAAAAAAAAGACAAACAGATCATAAAACAAATGTGAAACAGACAAGATTCACTCTGTGCCATCTACCTTGTGGTATCTACTGGCAATGTCCGCACTAATGGCACAAACAAGTGCTGCGATGTCATCCACAAAGCGGTCTGGAAAGCGCTGACGTCGGGGAACGTCCAACCTTGAGGTAAGGAACAAGTGCTGGGCCATGCTTTTGACCTGCAAACAAGTGAAAGTTAGTGATAATGTCACCTGCCCGCTGCGGGCAATCCCAAAAGATGCCCGACCATGAGCTGAAAGAAGAACCAGGCCTGCTGCAGAGCCGCTTCCCTCACATTGCTTGTGCTAACGACCCACTGCAGAGCAAGCTCTTCATGGAGCAGCTAGATGTGGACCGAGAAAGAACCATTTTTAGATGATATAAGGTGAAACCCGATGAGCCGGAATTCATGCAAAACAAAAGAATCTTAAATTAACTCATTCAATACCATTGACGACTATAGCCATCAAAGATCCTTTTTTACTGGGCTCTACTGACAGCTATAGAAGTCCAAGATCCATTTCAATGGCAGTGAAAGAGTAACTAGTAATTAAGAGTAGGTGTGTAAAGAATAATGATTGTGAATCACACACAGAGTTTGATGAATTAGTTTGGTAGACATGTATTTTACCTTTTTTGTAATCTGCCTCGCAGGGGCTGAAAATGAGGCCACGCTGTCCAAAAAGGCAGACATGCGATTGTTGCTTCGGTCGTTTGCCTAACCCGGCGTGATGGTGAGGTGAAAACACACATATATGTATACACAGACACACATACAGATGAGGACAATGTGGGTGTGACCAATGGAACTACACACATGGCATGCAGGAACTCAATGAACAGTTTGGTTAAACGACAGAGATGATGAGGAAGGCAGGTGCGATGCAGCATGCAGAAAGAGAAGCGACCTGTGGAGCAGAGATAGGAAGGACCGCTGAGAGATTATCCACCAGATTAAGGGCTGCACGAAAAATCAAAATAAGATCACTGGTTTGTTTGCAAGCTGTACAGATGAGAGAGCGCCTCTAAATGCTCGACTTAGCTCTGCCAACAAATGGCAGGACATTATGATGCATTAATGCAGGTTTTATAGATAAATCCTAGTATTTGATCAATCCACTTCACGTGGTTCCACACAATACGACATGATCTTAAATCCCAGTCGTGCAGCTCTAAACCGCGATGGAAGCCCATGGTAAAGTTGAGACTTCTTCAGGCACCTGCTTGAGCTCACAGCTGGAGTTGGGGTTTCGCCGTAGCACAGATCTGGAGCCCCCAGGGGCACAAGCAGAGTTTACCCAGGAATGGGAGCGATCAATGCCCTGACAAGAATACACAGGCGCAGACACGCAGATAGTGTGGCAGGAGGCAAGGACACAGTGAATATATTTGTTTGGTAATTGCCATAAGAGCGAAAATTGGGGAAACATACGTAGCAACAGAAAGTAATAAAAGGGGGAAACGTAGACAGAAGCTACGCAAAAGCACAAAGCGTAATTGACATTAAATGACGTAATTTGACATAATTGCTAATTGACTCTGCTGGAAAGAAATGAGGCAAAGCAGAACAGTAATTGCAGAAAAACAGGCTAATAGTTCCACAGACAGGCACTGAAAACATGACGCAAACATAAAACGTTTTCTTTTCAATATATTAACAAATACATTTTGACAACAAAGAAATGAGTCATAGACAAAAACTGGGACATAAAATAAAAGTGACTATTAATCAATGCACGGAAAATAAGACTTAAATCGAGGCTCAAGAACCACAAAGAAAAGTGCGGTACCTTGCTCCCGATGATCCTTTGCACTTCTTCATCAGGAGAAACAGGAGTGCTGGCCAAGTCGGGGTCAGAGTTGCTGATACTTTTTGAGCGAGACAAGTTCAGGCTGCTCGGACGTCCCGTCGCTCTGGAGAAGGTGGCGTACTGCAACGGCATCTCATAGGACAGAGTGCCTGCTGCTGGCAGAAAAAGACGTGTCACTGGGCTGATGAGAACGAGCAGGAAGTCCTGTCCAATATGATGTTATTTTTTTCCTCCTTGGAATTAACAGCTTACTTGGCGGCGGCATCGCTGGCTCAGCAGTTGGCAGGCGGAAGCAGTAATGGATGTAGGATGCCAGCAGGTTGTTGCGTCCATGCTGGTCCTGGTTGCCCTCCAGATTTTTGTGGATCTGGTTGACCAAAAGAGCCATGGCTTCAAAGGCGGCGCGGCCAAGATTCACTGTGGAGAAGCCAAGAACAATATTTAACGTGGCGGTGTGATAAATTCCAACCATGGCTCACGAGTTCAATGTTTTTACTTGCTTACCAATTTGACCTGCAATGACGGGAGGGTAGATGATGAGCTGAATGAGTTTGTTGAGCAGCTGGTGAAGAAACCGGACACAGGTGTCCAGCAGTGCTCCCCTCAACGCGGCCATGCTGGCCTTCAGCTCGGCCTCCATGTTGGCTTCGGTGATGATGACGTCTTTGAGGCGGAAAGGGAAGGAGTACTCCTCCAGCACGTACACTAACGTAAAGAACTTGTCCAGGTGGGGGTCCTGGGAGATATAACAATCTTAAAATATGTTTAGACATACATTTTGATTTTTATTTGTTTCATCTGTAAAAACATTGTTTTGTGCGTTAAAAAGAAAGAAAAAAAGATAACATGCTTACGTACATGGTGTATGGTTCCTGTGACAAATGTAAATCACTGACTTTTATGTTTAAAGCAGGTCTGGAACGTTTCTTTCAAAAAGGTTTTATGTCATGGTGTTATCAATACCAGACTGACAGTAAGGAAGTTACCTCAAAAATAGAATTATGAATAGGTTTTGTGTTTGGGAGAAAAAAAAAACGAGTCCAAAAACAAAATTTGCTTGACTTAATACGAGCAAAGATAAAACTCAGCCATCTCATTGACCAACTAACTCATCATGAATTTGGACGCTTGCTCTGCATTTTACAAAGTGATAGCGGAGAATATCTGAACGATTTACACTGTAGATGCTTTGTGTGTACTTTGTGGCAAGATTAATTTTTACTCAACCTATCATTTAATATTTTACGTAGGAGGCAACGAGCAGAGGAACAAAAAAACCCCACAGAGGATTACGATTCTGAAAGCAAATGCTTCTTTTGATCCTTTTTGAATAAACAAATGGAAATTGTGACGCCCACGCCCATTCACAGGCAATAAGCTGTCATCATAACTTCAAGGCTTCAAAGGAGAGTCACATTCAATTCTGGTGCCAACTCCCTACAAAAGTGCTGACTCGAAACTCCATGCATGTTTCATGCTCACGGGCTAAGTCAAAAGGAAAACAGAATAGTAAAAGTAAGAAGATTGGAGGCACTTTGTCATAGATACCTGAGTGTGCACTGAGGATGTCGCTGTCACCTCCACATTGAACACGCCTTTGTGATTATCCACCCACTTCATGCCTGGCAGCTGAACCTGCCAGGGTGACATGCGACCCATTTAACTCAGTCAACTTACATACTGACTTTTTGCAGCGGTACTCGTTATTCTCGTCAAAGCCACTCACGTCGGGAGTGAGCACTGAGTAGCTGGGTGGGGGCTTCTCCACCGAGACGGGCAAACTGAAGGAGCCTGTGCGCAGACGGCCGTGCTGCATTAAAGGGATCCACTGTAGGTGGAAAGACAGGGAGATGTGCGTCTTACTGACGGCCAGGCTACAGAGGGAGCTATAAAAGAGTACATGGCGTGTGGGTTGAGGTTTACTCACAGTGTAGCCCACGGGAGTCTCCAGAGGAGTGTTCTGTTTGGTCTGGCAGCTGATGTGGTAAAAGGTAAAGAGAAGATGGTGGTTGTCTGTGAGGTTGGCAGGAATTTTCAGCTTCATCTCTTCATAGAACTCCGGAGACCTGACGGAGGGAAGGAAGGGCAAGAGTTAAATACTCAGCTTTGCCAGGGAACTCCCAAGGAGAATCCAGCAGGCTGGAGAAGGGAAGTTGAAGAAACTGGAAGAAAGGTACTTGTTGTGGTAGATGATGGGGGTGAATGCTTCTTTCGTGAACTCGGCACAGCTTGACTTTCCAAAGATGACCTACATGAACACACAACAACGGAGCAATACTTTTTAAGATCAATAGATGACACACATTAGCCAAACAGCATAACAAGACATGCTCTAGATAAACTCAGGCAGAAAAGTGTAACTATGTTTATTAGAATAGAATAGTCTTTATTGTTGTTGTAAAATTGTGAAATTGGGAGGCTCAAGTGCAAGACAAAAATAAATACAAAAAAACTTTTACTATTTTTAACTATTTTAATGGGTTTTAACTATTTTAAAGGGTTTAATTGGCAGTTGTGTAAAACTGCAATGTATCCTATTTCTTATATATTGTCTTTCAGCTAAACATGCTGACCAAAATACAGAAAATCATATCGGTGGAGTATTTGTAATATGTGAAAAAAGTTTATACATGCATTTCCCAGTTTATAATTGGCACCTATAGCAAAACACACTAAAGGTAAAACGTTGAAATAATCAATTGGACAACAGAATAATCAAAACATTAATTGGCTTGTTGCAGGCCTACAACACACCAAGAAAACTGTTCAGTTTCATCCCTACTGACCGCGGTGCTTAAAGCAATGAATGTTCAATTCGCGGATGCGCAGTTCAAGCATGCTTATAGAATAAGTCGCCGGTGAACCCTGAATGACCCTGGAGATATTTCGGTGCCACCAAAGGTTCATTATCTACAGAACCTTTTGGGTTCAAGGATTCTGAGGGACATAATGCTCTGGCGGTCACAGATTCAAAATGGCGCATACTTAGAAGGAACATCTTCTAAATATAGCGGGTTCAAATACAAGTTTATGTGTCAAGTTAACTAATCCATCTTCACACAGCTCACTAAATGTCACTAAACTTTCCTTCATCCCATCCTATTTCTCCGCTTTGAAGATCTTCAACAAAAGACGTCTATATAATATTTCACCGCCCTGCGGCTGTTCTTCGCCATGGGAATTACATTCTCTCCCGTGGCAGAGAAAGCTGGTGACTCACCGGCAAAGCTTGGTTGGGGTCTTCTGCTGCCATGAACTGAAGTTTCACAGCGATGTTCCTCACCGAGCCTTGGCGGCTGCTGAAATTCAGGCTCTGCGGGTAGACGTAGAGCAGGTTCCTGCCAAGCAGAAAGGACAGATGGAAAAGATTTAATTAGTTTCTATTAAGAAGAAGACAGAAAAAGTCTTAAACATTGACCAAATGCAGAAAATAGGAATCACCAAAACTCAGCGTAGAAGCGTGACCTAGAATTGAGCGCACTTGGTGAAAGTGACCCTGTGCTGGGCCACTTCAAACAATAAGGTAAATATTAAGGTAACTTCAGGTCACAAATTAAAACAGCTGATTTTCCACCACACCCCCAGGAAGTGTTTACTCAGCCACTTCCTAACAAGTTAATGTCACATTAGCTAGACAAAGTCTCTTTTTGTGAACATAAAAAATAATAAAAAAAAATACAAAATAAAAATAACATTGTTTGTGACCCTGCTCTGGTATGTGAGCTGTTGCATTTTAAGGAAGGTCACTAAGACCAAGGTCAAGACCTGAGATCGAACCACACGCGAGCTAATGTTTTACCAATTCTTGCATGTACACATCAAATAAAAGGCTCGTCAACTGCCCTAATGCTCCATCTTCCAGTCCTAGTGAGGCATTTCCACAAATGCTCAATTGTTTATTGTGCTGGTTTGTGCCTTTTAAAATCAGGACCTTGTCTCTGAGCGGCTGGATTGTCGTCTGGTGGAAAATCACCGCCTACTGACAGACAAGGTGAAGCTGAATATAAAGCTACATTGAGTCTGCAGGTGACTGCTATCAAACGGGATGATCTGGAGCCTGTGCTTGCTTTATTTGGCCGGGAGACTCGGAGTGATTCACGCCGGTCCCGTCAAGCGACCGGGCAAATCCGCGGACAGGGTCGCTCCCTGGGAGGATGTCAACGTGCTCATGTTTGGCGTCGTTCAGTTGGGCGAATCCCTCAACAATGTGTATGAAAGTACTGAGGGAAAGGTGGCTAACATCCTGCTGACATTGAAGGAGCAGGAGGGTGCACTCAGGCGGCTCGGGGAGCAGACGGCGCAAGCTGGCGAGGTGGAGAAACAGATTAAGGGAGTGATAAAGCTGCTGCAGGTAAGGAAACACAAGGGCGTGCACGTGCTGTTGCAGTAAATGTTCGTTATCATATGAGAGAAGACACAAAAGTATGTCACTCAAGATAACAGAGAAGACATAACAAAGTCGCCTTAGTGCCTCTTGAACTTGTGTTTTGGCAACTTAGCTTACAATTGAAATAGAAGAACTTAGCTATGGCTATTTAGCTTAAATCTGAAATATAAGATATGTTCGGTGATATCACATTTCATTAAATTGTTCCGAACCAGTTTAAAGCGATTGAATAAATATGCTGCATTTGACATTCTGCCTTTAAATAGATATTATCAGCTAGTCCTAATTATCAAAATATGCATGAATAAACAAATTGTGTCTGGAATTTTTTAGAAAATGTCAAACCATTTCCCTTTGCAACCCATATAATTTTTTTGTGGCAGGAATTTTATTACAGTTCTTAGAATGTTAGTGTGTGAAAGTGAGCCTAATATTGTGAATGTTGAGTGTAGGGCAAAGTTTAAATTTCCGACCTTTATTAAGAAAACTAGACATCATTCAAATTAATGGTTCAATAACATACTGTAAGTATATAAAGTTTCACTTAGAGGTTAGGGTTGGGTTTCTGACAGTTACAGTATGTATTGTATTGCATATACCGCATACAGAGCTATGGGATGGCGATGAGCAAAGGTGCAACTTTGACAGCTCGTCAATTCCCCAATTTTGTTATACACCTGTACAATGACAATAAATCATTCCTTTCTATTTTATTTTACTCTATATGCTGGTAGTTGTATTCAGGTTTTTATTCCAATTAAACATAAAGATAATAAATCTGCTTACACGGAGGACTACAGAAAACTACAAAACAAATAACCAATTATCAACAAATGAGCATCGATTCATTTGATAACCGATTGGTTGCTGAATGTTGCAGATCTAGTTGAATGCATTGATGCAATATTGTTGGTAGTGAGTGTAGCAGTTTCACAAGGACTATTTGCGGCGATTGAGGGTAATATATGAAGATGCTGTTTTGGTAGGACCAGATGTTCAAGCAGGAGACTCAGACCAAGCTGACTGAAGATCGGCTGGCAAACATTGAGCGTGAAGAGGCGGCACTTTGGATGAAAGTGCAAAGCTTAGAGGCCTCCCTCAACAGCACATTCCATGCTAGCATCAAAGAGCTGCAGGTAAGTTCAACCTTTCCTGTCACACTTGCCAGACAGCGTATCGCAAGTGGGTCGGGACTCACCGCAAGGCTTATCTTTATTGGCTTCACTGATTTTAGGAGCGAGCTGCCTTTAATGCCAGTATCTTGAAAGGTCTGCAGCATTTGACCCAGTTTCAACAGCAGAAGATTGACAAGCACGCCCAGCAGCTCTCCACACTGCAGAGGATGGTGAGTCGCAAAGCAAGCGTGGGGCTGCATTGTCATTGGTCTGCAATTGGATTTCATTTTGTTTTGTTTCTCGTCTTCCAGAGTGAAGCGCTATGAAATTTCAAAGGATGATTGACGTCATCAGCACTGAATACCCACGCCACTCCCTTCCACAAGTGCAAAACGCTATCAATGTTGTTTTGTTGTTGTTGTTTCTTCATACGCTTTGTATTTTGCTTCCTGTACTGTGAAAGCTAATTATTAAAAACTTTATATTTAAAAAAATGTACAAAAAATGGATTTAATATGCGTAAAATTGGTCATCTCCTTCCCACATAAAAAAAAAACATTTCTGATTAACTCATTCCATCCTGAAGACGTTTTTACAATTTTTTTTTTAAGAGTCCAGCCATTCAATCTCAGTTACCAATTTACATTTCTTTAATTGTAATTGTAAGGATTTAGCTAAAGGAAAGCCTAAAAACGATCGATGCACTGACAAGAATACACACTGGTAATAAATTAATTCACTTAATCCCAAAAACGTATTCACAGTTTTACAGTTAAGCACTAAAGTAATCAACTTCCAGTGGTGAAGTACCCAAGTGATCAATTACCATCAGTAATGAAGCGCCAAAGTAAACAAATGTTTTATCTACTTATGTATTAAAGGAAATTACTTTGAGTAAATAAGAATTAAATTAGTAAATTACTTTAGCTATTAGTATTTAAAATAGGTAAATGGGAATGAATGGTTGGATTCTTAAAATTGTAAAAATGATTTTGGTACTGAATGAGTTAATGAAAGTGGTTGAATAAAAACAGGAATGTGGTGTGGCTTCTTTCCTATAAACAATGCTCACCTGTAGGTGGTATGTGGGGTATATACATAGCGAGCAGGAAATTCTAGCACTTCTTTGGTGGGGCGAACCCGCAGGTCTGGGTAGGGCTTTACGTGGAGCAGCTCAGGTGACAGGCAGTAATGAGGAGAGTCCGGCGCCGGGGAGATGTCAATTTTCAACTGAGCTGTGTGAGACAAAAAAAAAAAAAAAGGGGGGGGGGGGGGGGGGGGGCAGAGAAATGAGATGAAATAGAAATAGATGAAAGGCAATAATTGCATTAAAAACTACTTTAACATTCACCTGTGACAGGCCTGAGTCGTCGCAGGACAGAGGACGGTCTCCGCATGTCCGCCAGAAACTTGTATAAATCTTCATCACTCAGTCTGTCCCCTTCCTTCATTAAGCATCACAAATGGGACTCAGGGTGCAACAAATGGAAAGACATAACTATAATAAAGACGGAAGTAGCAATACTTAAATATGTGATTTTTCTTAAGATTAAAATTATTATTTCATTTTTTTTGTATACAGTCGAAAATGGAGCTCCGATACAAGGGGCTCTATTGGTGCACCACAGACGACGACAATCGATTTCATTTGAATTTCATCTATGATCATTTGAGACAAAATTTCCAACTTTACTGCTACATGAGCAAAGTGATTTTTGAGATTTTGCAATTCCCTCATGCTCACTTTTATGCTTGAATGCAATGCCATCCTAAAGGGATAGTTCACTTACAAATGTTTTAGAGCTGAAACTGGCTAAATGAGTATTTCGTTAACTGCCCATTGAAATTTACCGGAAACTTGTATATTTATTCCACCTCTTTGCAACTGCAAAAATAACCATTACATTATTATGCAGTATGATGTCAATGAACCTGTTTAAAGAAGTTAGTGACAGTCAGCGTTGCCGGGCGGAACGTGGCAAAGTTGCACATGTCGTCGCCAACACTCATCCGCTCAAATCCCTTTTTCTTTCTCTCGTTCCACGTGCCAAGACCTTTGCGCTCTGGCAAGGGGAAAGAGAAGCTGGATGATGCAAGAAAGCACATGCTGGATATTTGAGTCCATCACGTGACGTCCGATGCGGTACCAGAGTCGGAATCGAGGTCCAAGCGGTCCAAACTTCCGACGCTGCTGACAATGTTGAGAAGGTGGATGGCTGTCCATGCGAAAGGCATACGGAAGGAGCCCAGACGATTGCAAGACTGTTCTGCCTGCAGACGCAGTTTCTCCAGCTTCTCCTTGTGCTGTATGCAGACAAGTACACGTTACATAACGAAAAATTGAAAGAGATCCAATAAAAAGCCTACAGTTGCAAAGGCCAGTCAGTTGGTAAATATTGCATCCAGACAGACAGAATTGAGCAATTGGGACAGTAAAAGCATCCCACGTGCATGCCGGCTGCAAGTCGTAACCTTTGCGACACATACGTTACCTTAGAAGAGTCGGATTCTTTCATGACCATGTAGGGTTCACAGCACTCGCCGATGTCTCCTTGCTGAAGAACCTTCTCAAGCTGCAAAAGAAGAAGCATTCATATTCAGCGCTCACAGCCAATGTCATTGGAGGAGACACTTCAAACGCCTCATAAAAGAACAGATGAGCTCATTCAAGAGCCAATGAGCAAACTGTCAGCATCAATTCATATTACTTGGCGTAATTACGTTCTTTTTTTCTCTCCCTTTACCTTAATGACCAAGAAGATATCAGCGGACGGGTACGTGATGGAAAAAATGGCCGAGCGGGCCAAAGTGGAAATGGCGATGTGAGGCGTGTGGGGCTTCAGCAAGCTTTTCATCTGATCCGAGTTCAGGTCGAAGTAGAAATTCTCGGAAATCTATCAGGGGACGAGGGGATCGAGATATGCGGGAATTGTGGGAGGAGTGATGGAAAAACGGGGAATGAAAATGCACATTGAGGAGATGTAATTGAGTTGTGACTTAAACCACAAGATCACTTAATACATTTTAAGGCAGGGCTAAATTTAATAAGGCCAGCATGAGCTCAGTGTTTTCCCAAATTAATGCAATTCTTCTGATAAAATACAATTATACCTTTTTCTTTTCCTTGACATCATACAGGGCAAGCGATCCAAATATTGGTTCGATTTCTATCTCAAATCTGAAAGCATAAATATGACGGTTAGACTCTTTAATAGATGATGACTGTGAAGCTGCTGTACTGCAAATGTCACCCACTTGAGAGAGAGACACTTGACCATGATTCTCTGGCCACAGTGTTCTTTGGGCACTTCGGGGACAGAGCATCGCTCCACAGCTTCATCCTGGAAACAAAAAAAAGAAGGCATGCACACAGAAACACACACACACACAAACGTGTCATAGCAACGTGTCAAGGCAACAGACAAGGGGAAAAAAAAAAAGGAGAGAGAGTAGTTGGAACGAACAGAAGAAGAGCACAAAGAAGAGCAAACACTAGCTGGAGTGAGACTATTTAAAATTGCAATATGATCAGTCGTCCCAGTTACATATACAACCACAATGAAGAAACGCATGTATTTTATGAGCTCCCTTTAATAAGTCAATCATATTAAAGAATAGAATAAATATACTTTTTAGGTATGAATGGCTGTGAGAATGGTTGTTTGTCTCTGTGTGCCCTGCGATTGGCTGGTGATCAGTTCAGGGTGTCCCCACCTACTGCCCAAAGTCAGCAGTGATAGGCACCAGCAAGCCTGTGACCCACATGGGGATAAGCGGCTCTCAAAAATGGATGGATGGATGTTTTTATGTCATTTTCTGATTACATATACTAGGCCATTTTTTAAGCTAAACTCTTCTCTCTGGTGTGCCTTTTAAATGACTCCATTCGGCTACATTTGAGAAATATGTTCCTCAAGCTCAATGACACAAACCTCATCAGGTGGCGGGTAGAGACCCAACAGGTCACTGTGGCGCCCCTTCAGGCGAGCTTCTGTGTTGTGGCAGTCCATGTCCTCGGGCCCCGTGCGCTCCAGCACGGATGGCAGGAGCACGTCAGGGGCTGAGTTCTTCAGGTCAAAGATACTGGACGCCCAGCTTCCCCGCGGCGTTTCGTCAATAGAAGTGGACCGCCGCTTGATGTCATCCTGATGAAACAGATGAAGGGGAGGGAGTGAGGGGTGACATCATGTGTTTTTGTTTCAGCTCAAGAGCCCGCTGCAGATTTTGTTGAAAGATGAGGCCAACAATGTAGGCTCCAATTTCTTATCCTTTATCCATTCAGACTTAACATGAGCCCACTACGTAGTATAAGTATAGTATATCACATCATTAGAAACACCTGCACGGGTGAGAGCTGCCTCAAAAATCCTAGATTTGTTTCATAGATAGCAATCCCATTAGTCATCTGCCAGGCTCTAATAATAGATAAGCCATTCCCATGTTGTAGTATCCCCAATGCTAACTAAAAACTTGTCAGATTTAAAATAAGTATCTCAAAATTGAGAATGCTTGTATTTATAATACCGCAGAGGGATTCTTAAAAGGGGGTAAATTAAATATTAAAGGGAGTACTGTAATTGAGATTTAAAAAGGCGAATATAATGGCTTATTTTCAAATTAAGAGCAAATTAATTGGAACATGAAGTGACTTGTTGTTAAATTATGTTATAGGGACTCCTTTGCAAAAAAAAAAAATGCGATTTAGTGACGAAATTTTCTAGGAGACAAGCCAGAAATTAAAGAGATAATGTCACACGATCTATTTTTCGGAGTTGTAGTCTGTTTAAAGTGTGGGGTACCTGGCTAAAATCAAATATTTTACAGGGGTAAAAGTAAAGTACTGGTTCACAACACAGCTTTTGATTGTATTGGATTTTATTAGAAATGACAAATTTGCCTAATGAAGTGACAGGTGTATGAATCCCCATTGCTTCTGTGTGGAATTAATTGAGGCCATTAACTACCTGATCATCTTGCCGCTCGGTGGTGGCAGCTTCATCCAGTTCAAAGTTCTGTTTGAGCAAACCTCGCTGCCTCTCACGCTGTCGCTCGGAGCTGTGCGGGCTGTGCATGGTGCTATAGCGCTGATATCTGACAGGGGGGGAGCAGAACCAAAACATTACCCTGGTGACAACTCAACAGAGGTGAAAAAGCACTGCAGGCTATTAAAACACATGATTTGACTGGTTCCCGTGCGTCTGGCAGTTACTTTCTCCGAATGACAAGCCAGTCATCTGTGTAGACAGCCAAGGCATCTCTCACTCTGGGATCCAGTGCGCTGTGAAAGAAAAACACATGAATAATTAAACGGAGCGTGCCTTTAATATTTATGGTTCCTTCAATGTCACAGACAGAAATGCTTTGTTCCAATATCTACGTCACATTTATCTCCCACTTACAATAAAAATAAGGCCCTAAAGTAAAAAAAAAAAAAAGGGGGGGTTGCATACTCTTCCTCCTCAGGCAGGGGAGGCTCCAACGTGGTGCACTCCTTGTCCATGTGGTGGAGCTCCAGATCGTCCTGGGGGAACTCCATGAGCTGCCTGAGGGGGCCGGGCTCCACCCCAGGAGCGTGACTGCTAACATATTCCTCAAAATCCACCGGCTCCACTACCTCAGTCAGGGGTAACTGGAGAGGAGACAAGGTCAGGCAAATGTCTATAAATCACATGAACACCATTAGTCTTAAAATGACTGTGGGTTATCTCATTTTCCCTTGCAGACCGTGATGAACACACCATGTGCATTCTGCAAACTGTGTCTAACGTGCTCACCATGAACATGCGAGTGCATTTTTAAAAACGTGTTGCCCTTCCATCAGGGTATTTACAATATTTCTGTAAACACAACATCTTATGTAAGTACCCTCATTCAATGTTATCCCAGTGTGCATCTGTCCATGCAGAAAGCTTATCAGACAACAAGGCTCGTGCAGGCATATCTGCACTCTTTAAAAAAGGTAACTACAAAGTGTAGTAAGGCATTTTTTTGGCCTCTTTGAAGTAGTTTTGTAAAGCACCACCCACTGACTCTGTAATTGCAGCTTTCAAGCCCGGAGGTAAACAAAGTTAAATACGGGGTGACTCACGGGATGGTGCACGGTTCCTCGCTTTTTGGACAGCAGGGGTGAACCATACTCTCGGGACACTTGCTTCCGAACCTCTGAGGCGACGGTCCTGAGAACCGACAAACAGAAAGGATGAATGAAACTCAACATAAAACAACTACAGCTGAAATAACAGTGCTGCATGTAAATAAAAATCCAACTGGAACTAGACCGATGCTTTTTTTTTTTTCTTTTTCAGGGCCAGTATGATTATTATTAGTCAGAGAGGCTGATAACTGATATTTTGGGTCAATATTACATATATTTAGTTAAAGGAAAAATTATTTAATTAAAAGGAAAAATAATGGCATTTCCTACAAGGTTAAATCAAAACTCCACAGAAAAGTTTTCCAGAATTTAAAATAACAGAAATGTTAACTCTCTAAGAAATGCAGCATATTTCCAGGGGTATCAGAATTATAAATTTAACTTGGAAAAAAAAGTTTCCTGAAGTTGACACACTTTTAAAGTGCTCTATTATCAGAAATCAGATTTTCAAAATGGCAAATATTGGTACCGATAGTTGACCAAAAAAAACACATGCAATAAAAAATATAATTCAGAGAAAAAAAAAATTGAAAAAGAAACAGGGGCTCAAATAACATGCTCTGTTGAACACCACTGATTCAAGACGCCAAAAACTGGGTTTTGAAATTGTAATCTAAGGGACCCTTCCAATTCTTTCTTCTGAGAGAATTTGATGCAATGTTTCTTGGGCCTTCTGCCGTTGGTTTTGACAATATGATGCTCAGCCAACAGCTGTTCTCAATGAAGATTCTAGCAACCCCCCCTTAAAAAAAAAAAGCACACTGGCTTATGGGCAAAGCGCCAGAGCTCCATCAAGTCTCTTTGACGGAGTAACAGCAAATGAGAGGGTTTAAGAAAGAGGGAAAAAAAAAAAACACCACAATCCTCTGAATGAGAAAGCCAACAGCTGCTATAAGAAAGTCACCCAATGGCAGTTTGTTTCAAGCGGACAGCTGCAATGCCAAGGTTTCAGAATTCCATTGATATGTCTCATTATTTGGCTAATCTTTTCCCACCTGCCACACCTCCAAACTACGAAGCAGATGTGATAACAACAATGCTATGATGTTATCATATAGCCGGACATGGCCATTAATAGATGTGCAAAATACTTCTGCAGTTCAGTCTGAGCACCTCCATGTTAAAACAGGAAATGGGAAAAGCTATCAACCACAAGGGCAATAACCAGCACATAACTTCCCACCCTTTCCTGCATCCGGCAAGACACAATAGTCCAGCCAAGCAGAGACGGGGTTGGGGGAAGCAATACACTGACTGGAACATCTCTCTGTGCTGTTATGCAGAGTGCGAGACAAAATGCATTTATGTGATGGCAGCCAACATGATAAACACTCCTCAGCAACGAGATCAATACTGACAGTTTCCTGTTTTGTTCTGCGGAAAGCCTTAAAGGTTAAGCTGGGGCCCTAAGACAAACCCTTCAATTAAGAATGAAGATAAGGTGATTTGCAGGTAAACCCCCTAAATCAAAGACAAACGGGAACCCGGAGCTGTAAGTAGCCTAACACACATTACTAAAGTGTTTTGTTGACAGCTTGATTGCTAGATGCCATTCATGTCTAAAACACACATAACGCTGTCACAATGAGCCACTAGCGAATGACGTCACACTAGCGGCTTAGCTTTAGTTGTACACTTGGATGACACTCGCACGAGACACCACTAATCACACTTTACCGGCCGATTAAATCCTTTTATTTAAGCCTAACCCCCAAACGCTGTCTCGTTCAACTGACTCGCGTCGGTAATAAGCGAAATGAGTGAAGCTACACTTTACAAAAGCGCTTTACACGGCGGCACCGCAGCTAAACAATAACTTCTCACCGGTTGATTTTGTGAGCAAACGCCCGTCTTTCGCTCGCTGTGGACATCATGGCGTGTCCCCATGTAACAGTAACTCGTCGAAGACGAGCGGGGGAGACTCTCGTACTTTCACTCCCGTCCCGTCCCGTCCGGTGTTGTGTGTTTTTGTGGTGAGGAGTGGGAAAGGGAAAGAGAACCAGAGAGAGCGCGCTTCCTCCTCCTTCTCCGAGTCCACGCTGGAAACCTGGCCCGGATCCCTTGTTCCTCCTAGTGGCCGGGAGGCAAGCCAGTGTCAAGTTTAAAGTGAGTAAGTCGTGCACTTCTGGTATTGCTTGAAAATAAAATACCTTAAAAAAATTAAACGCCTTATTTTATTTTGGCGTATAGGGACTCATAAAGCGTCAGGTATAGTCCCTGGGCAGAAAAGCCAAATGTATTGTAATAATATTTAGAAATATAACCTACATCGGGCAAACGCGTGGTGTTATTCTTTTATTTTGTTGTACTTCCGGTCGCTATGCGACGTCTCCTGAGGCTTCTCGGCCGCCGTTGCACCTGCATACTCCAGACAGCTCACCTGACCGGTTTGAATAACGTGTCAGTTGTCTGTAAAATTTAAATAAATACTGATATATAAGTACAATACACACAAATTCATGCAGTCACATTTTCTCTACATACATAAATAATTGTTCTAGATTATTATACAGGTTTATTTGAAGCTACAATTACAGGCTTCAAGACGCAAAAAAAAATACAAACACAAAGGAGAAGGTGCAACTGAATACAAAACCTTAAAAGACAACTGGAGAATAGTTCTTTGTCGTCACGTCACGCGGTGTGTCTGCAAAACAGTGACACCTATCGAGGGTGTCGAGCCTGGCAACGTCTCCCAAGGCTGCTCTAACGAGACCACGCCTGCAGGTGGCGCTTCAGACCACAACCGGCGTGAAAAAAAATCGGTTGTCATATTTGACCTCTACAGAAGATGAAGTACAAGAGCATTTCCAAAATTCAAAAATGCTACTCGCAACATGTATGCAGTACATGTATAAATTCATCAATTTTCACCGTGCTTATTATGGAGGCAGGTGAACTTGAACCTAGACCAGACCACTGGGTGAGAAGTAGGGTACACCCTGGATGGATTACCAGACAATCATCGCCTGGCACATGTAGACCAACTATTCAAATCTATCAATTCAGAGTCCAAATGTATGTATTTTCATGCAAATGACCAATGACAGTGACTAATGGTCAAGCTGCCAGTGGATGGATGGCCCCTTCATCCCCAGATGAACTCATTCCATACCCACCACCACCACAAACCACCACCCACCAACAGCTGCCTATTAAAAACGAACACGACAGCCTTCCTTCCTCCCTCCCCCCTCATCCTCCTCCAAGCCCACTATTCAGCACCCTGGAGAGCGTCTGCAGGTACCCGAGTTGTCCTCTGTGAGGCGGCTGCATGAATGGCGTAAGAGAAGAAAACAGGGGAGACAAAAGCCTGCAAAAACTGGCGTTTTCTGCAGCCCCCTCTGCCTGCATTGCTTTTCTGTGTAAACAGAACCAACAGAGCAGATCGGAGGCAGGATGCTGCCAGGGCAGGGCGCTGATATTTAACACCTGACACTCTGCTGATGTCATCTAATTACAGCTTGGTGGACCGTGGCGATTTTTTTGCTATTCGCAGAACGGTCCAGTTCATATCCCGCCCATAAATTTGCATAACGTTTAACTGGCATCCAATGCAAATTAACTTGGGGGGTAACCACACACACAATGCATGTACAATGCATGTACAATGCATACATTATATATATATATATATATATATATATATATATATATATATATATATATATATATATATATATATATATATATATATATATATATATATATATATATATATATATATATATATATATATATATATATATATGGAGACAACAAGATGCCATTGAAGTATTGATTTTGAGTTTGAATTGATATTTACAAGCCATTAGGGGGCACTCTCCACTAGTAAACACTACCAGGCGCATTACTGTTGTGTTGATGCAGTGGTCTAACAATCCCAGTCTGTCAGTGCTATGTTGAAAATGTGGTGGTGTTGCTCTTATTCCTACATGCATTTTTTTGTTTTAATGTAAAAGCTGTGAGCACATTAAATCGAAACGACTCAATCAAATCTAGATAATATTTCGATACAAGTTGAATCACCTTATTCAATCTTTAGGAAAGATAGATCTTAGAAGGAAATGGCACATTTACAGTACTGACAAGTTCATTTAAAGGCATGTAAAATGACAGCAAAAAATGTCATAAACTTATAACCTTCTCGTCTTAACTATACCTTATCCAATCAAATCAAACCAAATCTACTCAACTCAAATCGTAATCCTGCTGTCAAACTTTTGAATCGAACTGTCCTTGAATCTTTTCACTCTTTACATACAGTATCTAAAACCGCATCCAATTGTCTTTTGTGATACACAACTTTAATACATTTATAGATTTTTGTGTAATCTTGTAAAATGTGTTTTGTAATTTACAATCTGTTTAGACAAAAATTCTAAGAAAAACATTATTTTACTCAATTCTATATCTAGAATAAAATATCAAAGAAAAAAATAAAGTGAAATGAGATATTGTTTTATAATGAAATATACAAGAGCTCAATTTACAAGTCTCCAACTAGCAGTTTGAGAACATCGGGAGCGTACAAGTAAATAGTCTAAAAATAAAGCTCTATTCTAGAGATATTTTAAGGCCATCAATATGAAATTGATTTTTTTTCTCTTTTTTTGCACATGTGTATTATGAGCCAGCCAATGAAAACCAAGGGTGGTAATTTTGCAGGATCTGTACATTTAAAAGGTCAAAGGTAAGTCGTGTGGAGCCTGGGCTGTTACCCATGGCTATTCTGTGACGTTTAATTGGTTTCCTATGTAGTGTGGAGCTTTATTGTTATCTCTTGAGCAAGTGAGTGCGACTTGCAGTGTTTGTGTGTGTGACATTGCAGCGTCCTTGCCTTGCTGAGTAGTTGCACGCCACACCTCCTCCTCTGAGCCAGCCTCCTCCGTTTTTCCCTTTCCTGCCCACACCTTCCTTGCCTCGCCGTCTTTCAATTCCTCGACCGGCACCATTGTTCCACTGCCCAGCCCCCACCGCAGCGACAACCCCCCAAACCCCCCCTCCTCATCCTCCTCCTCCTTCCACCCAGCCGCCGCCACTGCTGTGCAAGAGAAGAACAAAAGCGAGAGTGTCAGACACCACCCACTAGATCTCTTTCACTCCATGGCCCCCACCTCATTTCCAGATGGGGTTCCCTTTAAAAAAAAAAAAAAAAAACAAGGTTTGTCTCAACCCCATGAGTCCACCAAAATGAACCCCTCCACCCCAAAAGCCCACTACTCAGCTGCCTGTCATCCACCTGCTCCGCCGCCACGCGCCCGTGGACAGGGTACGCCCCCTGGACCCCTAGTCCGACAGCCCCCTCCATCCCACTCCACTAGGGACTCCTATTAAAATCATTAAACTCGTTTTTTTGTATTGAAGCGCAGCGTTCAGGCTTTTAAGGCGGCTCTCAAGTCAGATAATGGACAAACAAAATTATATTAAAAAAAAAAACAACTTTAAAACGATTCGTTCAGGACTTTAACCCTTTACTGGGCACAGCGTCTGCTTTCAACCACTAGTCTAAAAGGGTCTATAACAGCCATTGCTTAAATTCTAACATACCCCTAAATGTCTCTAAAATTCTGAAAATTCTTCATTGTTTAGGACTTAATAGAAAAAAGTGTGCCTCATAAAGGCCATTTTTGCCTGTTTAGACTATCGTCTGAAAGTGGCCACTGTGCCCAGTAAAGGGTTCACTCATGAAATCCCAAAGATGTACATATACATCTTTTTAGAGTCCAGACATTGAATCCCAGGTCCAAATTTTCACCCCCCCCCAAATATTAGAGAAAATTAGGTTCTGACAAAAGCAGGCATTGAAGAAACTACTGAATAAACTCAACTGAGCTAATAAACAGCAACTGTTTATCATTCGAACTGAACTGTGCCAATGATATGACATTTTCGAATCATTGGAACTAAACTATGCCAATGATTTGACATTTTCGACTCTCTAAATATAACGCTGTAAAAAAAAAAAAAATACGATTTTTGTGAGTGTCAATTGCAATTTTATTTTTTTAACTCATTCAATGCCAGGGACGTATTTTCATGTTTTTTTTTTAAGAGTCCAGACATTCAATCCCTTTAATATTTAAGTATCTGCGATTTAAAGTCTGGACTCTTAAAAAAAAAAAAAAAACGTGAAAATACATCTCTGGCGTTGAATGGGCAAAAGTAGTATTTTTATTTTTTAACCTTTATGCGGTATTTTGTCCAATCATTGGATGTTTATCTCAGAGGTATTTTACATCAAAAGGAAAGATAAAGCATTGAAGGAAGACACTGGGGAGCTGAAATTTCACCCAGATGGTGACAACATGGCAAAGTTCATCATGGCAAGACCATTTAGTTCTCACACTACCAGGAGTGTGCCAGTCTTAAATACAGCAAGAATGATGTGGAAGATGCATCAAAAATGGCCGAAATACTGCACAAGGGTTAAATAAAAAATACAAAAATATAGTATAAATGACTTTACTGCTTAAAAAAGCTATTCTGATTCAATTATGACTTTCTTGGAGAAAAAAAATTCTTTTATCTTGGAAAATGATGTTAGTTTAGCAGTATTATAAGCTTTTACATGGGAATAAATTGGCCATTATTTTTATGCTATTAAGGCTTTTTGCCTCACAAAAATGACGTCATCATTCAACTAGAGACAAAAATGTTCTTTTTTTCAATGAATACATAATAGGTGACCATTCTCACTAAATCACAACTCAGTTCCTCGGAAATACACGGTTGTTCGAGGAAGATACAACTTTATTCTGACAAAATTGTATTTAAACATAAAAGCGATCGGTAACGCATTTAGAGTTCCCGACCCGCAATTTGGCAAACCTTATCTAATCAATAATTCAAATACAAATCTGCCTCCCTCTGCGGCGGCCGCGTAGCAGTACAAGAGACGAAAGGCAGATGCTCATTTTTTTTTGTTCCCCTAAAAGCGTCGTCAGTCTCTTCAGGGGAAGCTCGGCGTCAACCTCTAACCTCGTCTCAACCTTTGCCCTCCGGGCACGGCCGATGAGATGATCCGGCCAGGGAATATATCTGCTCATTCCCAGCTGTTGGCAGTCTGAGTATTTAGCCTTTCTCGCAGAGGCTTTTCCGACATGGTGCCCATGTTGCCCTCTTAAGGACCACCTGAGGAGAACAGAAAATAGCTCGCACCGAATTAGACATTGTGATTTCCTCGGAATCTTGTAGAAGAGATCAGTTGAAAGACACACAAAACTTTACCTCTGATTGTGAGAATGCACATGTTGTGCTGGGCCTGCATAATACACATGGACGCTTTAAAGACAGTCGCTCAGTAACCAAGATTTATGAAAATATTCCCTTAAGTGTGCCCTGCACGGCTTTATTAGCGCGCTTTACTGTTTAAATTCATGCCGATGTTTGCATATAATGTGTTTACGGCTACTTTACAGTACTCACTCTGGACATTTTGCAGGCCCCACGGTTGCAGGAAATGATAAAGCCCCCCCCCCCCCCCCCCCTTCTCAATCACTTTAGCTGCCTTCCCCCACCCCACCATCACACCAGCATCTTGCGGTCCCTAAGGGCGCCAGCACCCAAATCAATTGAAAGAAAGAAGAGTGCACTGCGGTCCTCCCCCTACATCTGTCAGGGAGGGAACGAAGGAGGGGCCGCGCTCTTAGGCCCAACGGGAGGAACAATATCACTCCATCTGTCACGGAGCGTTTCATCTCAGACGGGATGAAATATAGCTCGCAAATATATCCAGCTCTATATCATTTGCACGTATTAGCTTACTGCAAATCCCAGAAGAAGTACTGTATAGCAAGTAGGCTTTTTTGTATCATATTACTGTACACCCACCAGCGAGAAGCCACCAACTGCCTTGCATATCACACTTGATGCTAAACAAGTGTGATATGATTCTCCTCTACAAGATATTATATACAATAAAACCACACTCAAGGAAATAAAGGTTGAATGTTTATATATGTGCAAATATACACAGTGCATTTATGATATTTTTATAACATACTGTAACACACACACATATATATATATATATATATATATATATATATATATATATATATATATATATATATATATATATATATATATATATATATATATATATATATATATACATATATATATATATATTATATATGTATGTGTGTGTGTGTGTGTGTGTGTGTGTGTGAGAGAGACACGTTTTGACAATATTAGGCTTATGTCTCAGAAAATGAAAATTGAGATATTGATATATTCTAATTCTACACTTAATTCCCTGTAAAATGAGATGGTAAACATACTCCGATTTTAAAGTGTTCAAATCTCAGATGATGCTCTTACCTGCTATTGGAATTTACCCTCCAGAGGTCATTTAACACTTTCTTAGAGTTTTAGATATTTTTCCCAAGGTTCAGATTGCTATGGACATTTGAGAGATGAATGGGAGGAAACTTTGAACGGGCTTTTCTCAAAACGATAAATTTCCACTTGGCAACATTCAAAGTGTTGTAACTTTGTCCGTTTTTGAGCTACCGTAGTACATATCACTTTAAAAACAATTTTGTGTAGAATTAGATTATGTCAATACGTTTTCGCCAACATAAAGCTTAGTTTGGTGAAAACGCATCACACATCTGTCATCAATCGTCACGACATCAGGGACATATTCCAAAAACTGCAAAAACCCATTTGGCTAACAACCAAAATGCTCTTTCAAATACAGTGCTAGTATGTGGATGGCTTAGCATGCGGGGCCCGTGATTTTGCACAGCTTTATGATGTACACTCTCATGGCGACATCATCAAATCAAGCCGACGAGCTCGACAAAGTGCCTTGCGTTTGATTCCTAAACAAACGAGCTAAGCTAAGAAGAGCACAAAATGGCCTGTTTATGAGGAGGAAGAGAGATCCATCCATATCCCAGAGGACCATCATGCATCTCTGTGAGCAGCAGGTAAAGCTGCAATCTCAGTCATTCATATTTAATTCCACAAGAGTTTCCGGCCTAGACTAATGTGCTATTGATTTCAATTCTCCTTTTACTGAAACGAGTAGGAGGGGCAGAGTGGATGTGGGCATATTGGAGGGGGGTGCTGGACTGCATGGAGTGAAAGATTTAAGTTCGAAACTAAAGTGAAAAGTTGCAGCATTAAGGAGAAATAATAATTCTGAATAGTAATACGATAATGAGAATAATCATTTTGTTTCTGTAATAAAATTTTTACTTGACACCAAGAGGCAAAACGATCGGTGGATTTTCGCTTTTATCCAGAATTATGTGTATGGACTAGTGAGAACATATTATTCTAAAGAAATTTGGGGGGTTGACTGATCCTTTAAAAGAAAGTTTATTACGTATGTGGCACAGTTTGTCTCGTTGACTATCCGCGAAATGAAATGAACCGTACATGACAGCCTTTCGAGTATTTCTGCATTATTGACGCTATCAAAAGTATTTGGTGCTAAAAACAGGCCCAGCTAAACGGGAGCTGCCTTTTTGCGTCTTGTCACTTTAGGAATGGCGGAAGGAGAAGGGAAAAACAAAGAGAATGTCTAAGAGCTGTGTGTATTTAAGGTCTCTCCCTAGATACCCAATCAGACAGGAGCCAATGAAAGATTCATAAACGGCAGCTTGATATTTAAAAAGCTTTGGAGTAAAACAGGGTGTCTGTGGAAGTGCGCGCGCGGGGGGGTCAGTCCTAGTTCACTCCGGCTACCAGCCATTCACGTGCATGCAGGAGCAGCATCATTCCACACTTAAGTGCGTCATCGGGACTTTCCTTTCATCCTCCTCTGCGTGCAAATAAACTCTCCACGTGCAAAATGAGAAGAATTAAGAGGCGTGGGGTGGGGGAGTGGCAAACCATAAATAAAAAGATGACAGGAGCGTCTACTTTACAGACTTCCTCCCACCAGCTTGTCGACTAATAATAGCCCTGAGACAACAGGAGGAAAAAAAAAAAAGGAAGATTAGAAAGGGGAAAAGTGCAAGGTGAGCCCACGAGGGAGCCGGCGCATTAACGAACATTTGCCAAACGCGCGCATAAAGGTGGCGCCGTCAATACAACGTCCCATATTTATACTTGGATCTTTAACGCTGCTGCGCTGCTGCTTCCGCTGCCCACAAAGTGCCAAGAGGGACTTACGCAGACCATCCCCCACGCTCACTGTCATAGTGTCACACACACATTCTGAATATACGCACACTGACAGGAAAAACGGGCAAGCGTCATGGACCAATGGTTTCTTACATTGTGCTATGCAAAAGAATCCCTGCTTAACTCGTTCAGTGCCACTGACGCCTATAGACGTCAAAGATCCCTTTTAACTGGACTGGCGCGGTTCAGTTGTATTTAACGTTGCAGTTAATCATAAAGAGCTGTTTAGGCATTTTTCACTGCATAATGTAATATTATTAAGTACAGTAGTACCTTAACATACATTTAATTTATTCCATGACGATGCTTCTAACTCACATCTCAAATCAACTCAGCCCATCTACATGAATGGAAATGACATGACTAACAGGTGTTTTAATAAGAAATGATATGCTCTAAAATTGCACTTGTATTCAAAAAAAAAGATAAAGTAATAAAATAACAAAATGGATTGTGAGGAGTTAAACGGTTTGTGCTTTATGATGGAATAATTATGGCAGAATATAAGCATGGATGTATATTAATATTCTTTTGCTATTATCTTGGAAGAAAAACAACCCCTTTCTTTCTCAAAACATTATGACTAATTCTGTAATGATACGTCATTAAAATTGTTAAAAAACTGGAATTATATTAATTATATAAATACATAACCTATCTACTGTACTTACGGTTCATAATTGTGTTCTGTTGTCTGTGTTTTTATTCTCTTTTGTCTTAACTGGGTACCTTATTTTTATGCATTCCTGTGGACGACAAAGTGAGATTTCATTGTACATTTTATGCTGTGCACGTGAAGAAAAAAAAACACTTTGACTTGACTTTAATCACAAACGTTTTACAATTTTTAAATGAATTCATCATTACAGTTTTAATTTTGCAAAATGACTATTTTTAAAAATTCTACTTTTTAACCTACGCCAAAATATTTTGTCACAACATAATTTTAATGTTGCAAATGTATTTGATGAATGTACAAAAAAATTGGGATTATTTTATTGCAATATGTTAATCTAAAAATATATTTTCAATCGAACTGATACTTTTATGTGTCAAAAATCTCATCAGCTATTCTCATAGTTTACAACTTCAATTTTAAAGAAAAGAAAAAAAATACCAGACTTTTTAAGTTACTATATCCGCCCCAGATCCTGCTTATTCCTGCGTGTCCACTGTTGTGTCCATTTTGTATCAACAAGTCAGCAAAGTTAATCACATTCCACCCAAACACACGATCCAGAGGCCAGGACGGAGCACACAAGGACTCCGAAGAATAGCTTGAATAAGTCAAAGGATAGAGGCCAAACACAACCGTCCACCACAGTGGACACAAATAAATTGCTTGGGTCTCAGAAGGATAAACAACTTCAATCTCATAATATTGTGATTTAACCTAAAAAAAAATCAGTCATTTTATCACCGCTATGTTCCATATTGGTGACAGAATGATTATTTGTCCGGTTGACGGACGGGAATATTTTTCTCCCTGAGCATTTCTCAGTAATCCAAGAGAAAAGCAAACGCTCCCAATCACGTGACAAAAAGAGGCGTCAAACAATTAAGACAATAAGCGGCCGGAATGACAATAATGCTTTCACGAGGCCCCCCAAAAAGCTGCTCGAGCCTGCGATTCGGGAGCGTCCAATGGGTGCTTGAAATGCCCTCGTTAGCCACGTGAAGGATTCAGCTGCCGTTTTACTAACCTGCCCTTTAATGAGGGGCCACAATTAGGCCCATTTATTCACATTAAGTGTGAACTGTAAGTGGGCCTGCAGTCAGTCCGCCGACTTGGCCGCCTTTTGTGCGATAAGAGCCGCTTTTATGCCGCCAACAAAGACGGAAAAAACACAAGCACCTAATGACAGAAGCCCGTCTTCTCCCCTCGAACGCGCGCGGACACACACACATGCGCACTCGCTCTCTTTCTGACAAAGTGACTCAAAGGCTCCAACGCGTAGAGGCTGAGTTGAGTCACAGCTAAACAGGACTGTGGGGGCGGGGTTAAGACAGACTGACAGCGGGGCTCCATCTCCATCCTCTTATTAACGAGTGCTTTCCTCATGCAATATTCATGGCCGCTAATATCGCCCTAGCTCCGAGCCGAGCCCGCTACTTATGTAAGGCAATTATGTAAACCGCCGAGCCGGGGCCCGTGTCGGGAAGCGACCGGGAAGGACGGCGACGGAAAGCCGGCAAAAAGCCACCGGGGCAGGCGGGAGACGGAACGACGCAGAGTGGGAGGAAACCGGAGTCTTTGTGTTTCCTGCGCCATACGTCCACAAAGGCGCGTCTGCGTATAAAGATCCATAGCGGGCGAGCGGCCAGCGATGTAAACAGCTTTCGGCCTATGCGCCATCGTTGCTCACAGCCAGACATCTGAGGACTCTTCAAGGTCACGTCGGGAGAGCTGACGAGGCCTCGCGGATCCGGCCCGCAACGGCGCAACGCAAACCGGCGGAATGACAGGCAATTGTGTCTTTGTGGAAAATCAATATGAATCGAGAGTTTTGCCTCGGCCTATCACGATGCCCTTTAAAAAGTTTCATGGAAATTTTTATTTCAGCTGTGCCAGACAATCCTAATTTAGATAAGCAGATTCATTTATACCCAGGAAAAAAACAACAAAATAGTTGACAAAGGTAAAATGAAATGTAAGAGTGGTCGAGTGCTGATAATAAGTATCGGTACTGGGCTGATACCTGGCGTAATTTCAGGGTATACAGATTGCTGTTACTGGCCGCTCGTGCAGCGGTTTTATGATCAGAGAATTGGCATTATGTGAAAAAAATAAAAATAAAAAATAAAGAAAATGCTTTATTGACGTAGGTAGGGCTTTTTTTAATTATCTTGTTTTGAGGGGTGTATCCAAAAGAGGCATCGGTACTTGGTATTTGTTGGAATTCTTTTTGAAGTTTACATGAAAAAAAAAAGAAAAAGTAACAATTGGAGTGCATAAAAATCCAATTCATGTTGACAAGGACATTAGAAAATTGAAGAAGATAAAAAGTAAATAAAAACTGAAGCATGAAGAATCAAAGGAAAAAGCCATTTCATACAATGTTAACCAGTGTTAAAAAAGAAAAAAAAAGTACAGAAAAAAAGGAAAAGCTAGCCTTGTAGTTTGAAAACAAAAACAAAATAAAATGAAAAAAGCAAATTAAAACATTAAAAAAGGAAGATAAAAATGGGAGAAAATAATTTTAATGCTCACACTATAAAGGGGAGTAAAATAATAATTTAAAAAAAAGTATAATAATATGTTCGTGGGGTCCTCCACTCCACAATCCAGCCTGTTTTCTAAGTTTCCCTACCAACCAACCAACACACCTGATTCAAATGATTAGCTTGCTTTGCAGAATCCTGAAAACGAGCCTGATTTGAATAAGGTGTTTTGATAGAAAGGAAACATCAAAAACAGGTTGGATTATTGTTCTCAAGGACCAGAGTCCAGTCTTAACTGCTCTATATTGTGTTTGTGGAAGAATTAGGCAATAAAATCCACCCGTTATTTTCAACCATCTCAGCCCGTTTACTGTCGACTGAAAATGGCATCATAGTTGCTCGGCGCTCAGGTAACGACTAATCACTGCTAACAACAAACTGATATGGTAAACACTAATGCAGTCAACACCAAATATAAGGCCTCCAGTTTGACAGTAACATCTAAACAAAATTCCCATTCAAAAAGATGGATTTTCAGATGCCATAAAATGATGCGTTTGGCAATCTTGCAAAGTATAGAAACGTAAGACCTTGTAAACCTAATGAAAAGCAGACAGAAAAAAAAAACAAATAAAAAGCTTTCTTTGAAAAGGCTAACAGAAGTGGGAAAATTTCACCCTTGTAAGGATATGAAATCCTTGGCCGACATCCTATTACAATGATTTACACAAATCTGTTCTTGAAACTAAAGACGCAAAGAGGTAAAGATTTGAGGAATCAAATTTATAAGTGCTGCCCATTTATTTTTACCCTAAGAAACTGGGGGTTAGGTGCAGCAAAATGACCAAACGGCCATGCTGGTCCACAAATCTTTGTGGAAAGTGACCAAGTCAATTAATCAATAAACCAATTAAGTGGTACATACCTCCAGGAATAATGCTAAAATTGTGCATGTCCAAAATACTGCTGATAAAGACGCATGTATTGGCCATTCAGAAAAAGAGGGATTCCTGTACCCAGGTGCAATTTAATACGACAGTTAATTCACCACCTGTATGAAGCAAATCGAAAGTAAATACTGTGTATTAGTTTGATTTAAAGTCCAATATTGAAGTAAATAACGTTTTCCATCAAATTCCATTTGAAAGACATATAAATTGCTCTTCTCTATTTTCACATCGATGGGTTAAGCTCACTTTAATCAATCAAGAATAAGTACAATAGAGCTTATTTGCAAAGTTCCAAAAATCTTGATTTAGACCCGCACCAAACTGTATTTAACTGTATTTACATAATTAACTATATTTCCTAATTAATCCTATTATAAACTCTTGGGAACCAATCTATTCATGTGTCCACTGTAGTGGACATTTGTCTTCAGTCAATATCTTTTGAATTATTTGCGCTGAACCCTACTAAGTCTTAGTGTGCTCAGTAGAGGACATTCCGGCTTTTCCGGTGATGTCTCATGTCTTGGGGTGGGACGCAAGTCACTTTGCTGAGACGAATGGACACAATAGTCAGTGCGAATGAATTGGCTCGGTCTCGGGAGTATATTCGCCATTAAATCATCAAAAATCCTGGCCCCGCACCAAATTGGAATGTACCGCTCGGCAGTTATCCCAAGTTAATACCGCTAATTAACATAGCATGAAACGGCACTAATAACATAAACTTCCTTGGCGGAAGTTGCAAAAAAACAAACAGTGATTTACGCACTGCACTGGTAGCCGCCCACCCCCCCGGGTCAGAGCCCTATGGGGGTCTGCACAGAAATAGGTCATTTGTCACACATGATGTCTCGGGGCAGGAGCCTGCATTATAGATGAGCCCAAACAGCACGTCTCGGTGAGCACTCAGCCGGGACCGCGTTGAGAGGCGGGCGGACCAGAACTCCCTGGGAAGGGCGAGTCAACTACAAAATCACTGCCGGCCACATTTTAGCCATCTCAATCCCACGTTTTGGACATTGAACGCATTTAGCGGGAGATGTGATGCGGAGGGGGTTCTAATTTGTTATTCCCACGTCTGCACCTGACCCCCTGATGGCTCGCCATCTGCCTCGCGCATGGCAACTTTGCCTTTGTTTTTAGCCGGCGTTCACACATGGACACATTTCCCGCGGCCTCGCCATGCGTTTTCTTTTTTGTTTTTTCGAAAATTGTATTCGCGAAGCCTGAGGAGTGAGGTAGAAATGGAAGGGAAGGAAGAAGGGACAAGTGCTGCACCCATCTGTTCCGCCAGTGCAGGTGGAGTCCTATTCACGCAGTTGTATATGTGAGTGTGAAGAGGTAGGGGGTGGGGGCCAGGAAGAAAGGAAGGGCATTGAGAAGCAGGCAGCGGAGTGATGGAAGGGCGAGGGGTGGGGAGGGGGGAAAGGAGGGGGGGGGGGGGGTCGGGGCGGGGGCTTTCGGTGATCTCTCTCCTGAAGGGGATAATGGGCGAGGAGCGCATCGCAATGGCCGCCGTGCAGTACCCTCCCTGTACAATTAGCCAATCGGCTGCCGGCTTCGGCAGTCTGAAGCGCACATAAAAGAAGAACATTGCAGCAGAGGCGCAGAAGGAGAGTGCGAGGCGAGGAATCGAACACACGCCGGGAAAAAAAAAAAAAATCCAAAGTCCCCCCTCCTCCACCTCATCATCCTCCTCCTCCCATCCTTGGACACACCCTGCCGAGGATCACTGCTTCTCCGCCCTGTTTTTTTTTTTATTATCGCCTTCCACCATCGGAGAGAACGTTCCTCTCGTCCTTTTCTGCCGTCCTGCCGAGAACCCCCTTCTCCTCCTCCTTTTCATCCTATAGAAGACCCCCATACAACCTCCGCAGGCTGAGACCCTCCGTCAGGTCCCAGTTTTGTATTTTTTTATCTTTTTTTTTTCTTTTGATTTTTTGGGGAACTCCAGCGAGAGGGGCCGCGCGAGCAGAGCACCGAAAGAGCGCCGCCGAGCTTCCGACAGAAAAGAGGGACCTAGATTTCCTTGTCGTTGCACGTCAAGAATGGTTACTGTACGTATGCCTCTTGTTTCCTCCATGTCGGCTTCGGAGGGGCGGGCGGGGGGGATGCTGGGACTGCATGTTGTGTCTCTTGGGCCCCTTTGTGTGAATGCGCGCTGCCATAGCGTGCGCACATGTGATGCGGCCATCTCGCAGCAGTTGGTGTAAACAGAGATTTGAGGTGCTGTGGATAAACCGGGAACGTAGGCAGGAAATGGATACGCTGCAATTTTTGATTCTGATATGATAACGCCTCTTTAGTTGTATTTATTCCTCCGTTTTAGGTTTGACTGGATTCACGGTAATACGTAATTCCAATACGTTCATTTGTGAGGAGAGGCAAGGGCGAACATGCATCACGAGGATGCCGGAGACAAAACGCCATGCCTCCGAGGCTGCTCCATCCAGCAAAGGAAGAAAAAAAAAAAGGTCGAGTCACTCCGTGTTGGGGGAGGAGAGACATTTTCGCTTTTCAAAAGGAATAATTTCAAGATTACGACGTAAGCGTGCGAGTGAGCAAAGAGAGTTTCCATTTTACTTCCCTCTGGAAAATAAAACACATGGCGGCCATGCTTGGTTGTAAAAGAAAAAAAAATGGAGAGATGTAGGATGAAATTGGCTCGGCGCCGTTGGCCTGTGGTCCGTTTTTTTGGGCGTGTCTCAGGATGGACACCGGGGCCTTTAAGCCAAAGCTTGGCAGGCCTTGCTTTTGGCAATATTATTACATTGAACTACGATTTTATTTTACAATTTCAGGTAAAACGTGCTATTGCAATCCAGAGCATTTTATATCAATCTGCATTTCTTTTATCTCCTTACCTATCACACACGGACAGATATCCCCCCCCCCCCCCCCCCCCCTTCCTTCGCCCAACTCCACCTCCCCGTTGCCCCTCCCTCCTCCCCCAAATGCACACACACGGGCCGCAGCCCTCCTCCAACGGCGCTACCGCAGTGCCAAAGCGACTAAAAAAGCGTTGAGTCAGACAACCTTCCCGAGGCTCTTACACAATTCAAGGACAAGGACGAGCCGAGGCCACCGTGCCACTCGAACAGTCTCAATGGCTATTTTGTTTCACGTTCATATTATGCGGCCCGATGACTTAAAAGACATGTTAACTCTGATTAAAAAAAATCCAGGGAGATGACATTGACAAGACACGTAATTATGTTATATAAGACGTTGATTATATTATTGTGCAATTAGCAGACAGACATAATGAAGACTGTAGGAGGCTGAAGGTTAACGTTCTGCTGCTTATACATTTCACGCGGCTAAAAAAAACTATTAAATGAGTCAAATATACATCGAATTGATGTTTTATTAGACTTGACTGTAAGAGTCATTGTCCCGCAGCCCCCTGCCTGGCCGCCACGCATACGCACAAAGCGCCACTGTTGGCATTAATATTCATAGCGCCGCCGCCGCGGCCTGTGCAAGAGGGAGACGAGGAGGAACGGGTGGCTCTTTTGTTTGGGCCCGTCAATACGTTTATTCAGCAAAAAGCTGGCGCTCTGAATGCCTGCAGAGCTCGCAGGGAGGGACGCACGGGGCACATGGAAGGCCGGCAGGGTGGAGGTTATGCTGGACAGAGAGGAAAGGAAAAAAAGAAAAATGCATATTTCATAAAAGGGCAGAGCAGGAGATGAAGATGTCAAATGGCCACTCCCTTTTTTTTTCAGCACGCTGGATAGCGCTCACAATGATAGTATTTCAGTGAGCTGCCGTTTTAGGAAAGCAGCACTCGATACGTTGCCTTTTGTTTTTACTTTTGCTTGAAAATCGGCTCTTTTTTTAAGAATGAAAAGCTTGACGGCGGCTGACATGAGCTCTGACTCCTGTCGCCTTTTTTTTTTTTCGTTTACAGCTGCCACAATAATCCCTTAAAGTGCAGAGCGTGTGCCTAATGCCCTTTGTTTGGGATAATCCCGTAATCTGTGTTATTTAGACGGCTCATTTACACTTTAGTTTAGCATGCCTTTGAGTTGACAAGAGGGAAATTTGAGAGAAAAGGTGGACAAGTGCTTTTATATAACAAGGAGGGGTTCTGTCGATATTGAAGGAGGCATACTTTTTCAAGGTCAGTCTTTCACTTGAAAGTAATTTAGGCCTGCAACACACAATTATTTTAATCGATTAATCAGTCAATGAGTTTGTTGACCAGATTTATGAAAACGCTGTATTTTCCATCCTTTCATTCGCAACAGCCCCCCCCCCCCGAAATTACTGTAAAAAAGCACTAAAATTGGCTAAAATATTGAAAGTTGATTTTCAAAGTAAAAACAAATGTTTGTAAATCTTAGATTGATTCAACATGATAATGCTTTCATAAGATTTTGAATATACAAAACAATAAATACATAATTATGTTATTATGTTATTTCATTTTTCCAGTTGAGAAAAAATGCTCTATTGAGAGACTGACATTTTGAGGATTCTGGACAAGTTTAAGATGCTATACAATTACCGTAATTGACAAAAATATCACTTGATAATCATTTGGTTGCCATCTCTTTCAGACCCTTCATTGCAATATTTTTTGAAAAGTCAATCAATCAATAAATACTGTAACTAAATATCTAGAATTTAATATCTGGACAATGTAGAGACATTTGGGTTTGAATCTTTGTTTTTGAGATTCCGTGCCTTTTATTTTTACCTATTCTGTGAAAACTAGCTAGCTAGCTAGCTAGCTAGCTAAATAAATAAATAAATAAATAAGTATTTGGGATTGAATGTATGGACTATATAAAGATGTACAAATGTACAAATATGTCTTTGGGATTGAATGAGTTAAGCACCTCTAAAGAAATATTTTTTATTGTTGCATCTGTACATAACCATAATAATACATCATTTATCACATTAAAAGAAATGGTACTGGAGTAAAAGTCAATACATATTTTATGCAGATTTGTTATTTCTAGTAAGCTATTTGGTCAGCTTTTTTTGTGATAGACATTCAATTGCAACATTAAAATATCAAGAAAGCGCATTGCCTTTTGTCGTCTTTTTTGTTTTAATCAATTAAAAAAAACAACAAAAAAACAGATTCTTCCTGATCGTCGCTCCACGCTTTTCCTTGGCTTGACATCTCAGTTTCATTTAGTTTCTAGTGATTCTCACAGTGCGCATAACGTGTGATGACTTCCAGTGTACATCACATAGCCTGCAGTGCTGCGCTGCATTTGGAGCAGAAGTGAATTGGCAGGCCTGTTTACATGCTACTCAAAGAGAAAAGAGAGAGGCCGAGACGAAAAACAAGTTCGGTGTAGTCGTGCAGCGGTTGACTTTTATTTATCTGTTATTATTATTTGTGTATTTTTTTTGGGGGGGGTGCTCTACGAGTGTAGGCCGCGTGCGAGCTTGGCAGCGAGCGAAGCAGGAGGAGGAGGACTCTTGTGTTTGCGTGCGAGTCTGGCTGGGTGTGCGAGGGGAGGCTGGCCTCGTGTTTGCGTGCGAGTCTGGGAGCATGTGTAGGCGATGCTGATGCAGTAGATTAAATATTAAGGGAGATCTCACAGAACCCCAAAATAGATGGGCTGGGGGAAGAAGCGCAGCGGCGGTGTGGCCCACACAGCACTAGCATAGCAAATTGAATTCATTAAAAATCTTAAAAGAGAGTTTATAAGCGATCGTTTTTAGGCTTTTTTTTAAGAGTTAGCAAACGAGGGCACGTGTTTTGATGGATGGCAGAAAAAGATGGGCCAATTCAAAACAGAACTTCCCACTGCTAAAGGGAACATTTATATTCATATTTGTGATGATTCATGTAATTATAAGCATGACACAAGGGTGTTGCTGCAAAGCAAACTCGCCATCATTTAATTCCTGATTCTTCGCAGATAAAATAATCCTCCAAAAGGCTTATTAAAGGATTTAAAGCATCCTCTAGATGGTAATCTTAATCTAAGGTGCTGGCTGCGAGTGCTAATCTCCGAGGCCAGCTCCTCACACGATTGCAAATTATATAATTTTACTCCTTTCACTGCCCGAATATGTTCTCTCCCCACCCCACATAGAATGCTTTTGTCATATTTGGGACACACACAGTTGCTCATATTCCTGTTAGTAGGCCGCGTCACATCACATAACAATGCCTGAATTGCAGCAAATCCAAAATAGCGCATTTCTCATTGTGTTTTAGAAGTAATTGAAGCACAATAACGACACCGAGTGGACATCGGCATCTCCATGAAACAGATTGCTGCACACTATTTTTATTTTAGGATGGAAAATCATCATCTTGGATTTATCTTGCGCGTCTGTCCTGGCAGTGTAATATTAACACGCACAAAGGAAAAAAGGTCTTAGCGGACGTATATTGGCCATAATAGAAGCGGACTCCAAGCTTGGAGTAAGAAAAAGCCACGCAGGCAGCCATTAGACACAATACAGTCTTTGAGGGGCGGTTGCCCGGGCAACCTGAGGGGAGGTGAGGCTGGGAGGAAGGCTGCAGGTTGCAGCAATGGGGGGGGGGCAGGTTAGACGAAGCTATTCATAGATGCTGGAGGAGATGGGAGAACGAAGCGTCTGCTTAGAAAGACATAATGGAAGGAGGGGTCACAAAAATAGTACTCCTTTAGAAAAACGGCCTTGTATAGAATTTTAAAAAAAATAATAATAATCCTTTCATGAGCTGGATAATATGTGACAACAATTAATCGACAAGCAATCAATTATCAAATCATTATTTTTGATTATTGAATTATCAATTAGAGACCTACAATTGTCCAGTTACTCAGCTATTCACTCTCGACAGTAAATCTGACTGCAGACTGTTTATTACAGAGTAAATTATAATGATCAAAAATGTAGCCTATTTTCTGATATGTTATGGACCAAACCAGTAATCAAGTAATACGTTTTTTTTATCTTTAGTACAGTCAATGTGAGGGAATATTTCTGAATAAAGGGTTGAACCTGATTCACAGATTAATGGAAAAAAGTAATCGGATGAATCGACTGTTAAACCAATAGCAAAGTAATCGTTAGTTGCAGCCCTAATGAAGTATAATCGAACATTCATGCCAGAAGTTAGCGGAAATAACATCAAAATGAGTTCATATTTAATATACTGTGAGAATTTCACGAGTAGAAATTGAGTTGATGTTTTCAGGTTGCAATTTGAGGTCAGACCGCGCCTAGAGACTCGGAAGATTGTCTTCAGTTTTTATATTTTTATACACGATAAGCGTGCGCCACAGGAAATGTGGAGACGTTGTTTACAGCAGGCTTTTTTTGCACTGGGAAATAACGAGACAAAGACGGGCGAGTGAGCGAGCAAGAGAGGGAGGGCGGAAAAAAAAAAAGTGGAGCAGGAAGTTTCGTATCGGACCAAACAGCTGTTACTTGAGAATCCCCCGTGGAACAAATTAAGCAACACAATGCAGCGCGGGGCAACGCGCACACACATTCAAACACGATACTGGCACAGGCGCGCTCATTCCACCTGCCCGTACAAGTGCGAAAAATGGCTAGTCTTTGTTCCAAATTTTGCTCGAGAGCCACTGCAGGTGTCGTTCCCTCATGCGCTATCACCATCGTCCATCCCTGTGTTGTGATGTAACGGTGTTTGACCATAGAAGTGCGCAGGGGGAGGGGCAGAGAAAAGAAAAAGGGACTGTGACATCTGCAGGACCAGAGGCAGGGAGCAGGAAGAGAAGAAGGGGGGTGGGGGTGGGGGGGGACTGTATATTAAATCAGCCTGAGCATCCATCTCCATTTTAGCAATGCTGATTCTTGACCTTTCCCTGGGACAAGGACAAAGAGAGAAGCCGCTCTTTGTGCGCGCGTGTGTGCTTATCTGTATGGTAACCATCAGCGCTTGTACAACGTACAAAATGTCAGCCAATCTGACGCCGTAGTCTCCCTCAGCAGATAATCAGCACCATGGAAACCCAGGTGTCCAACGGTCCGAGCGGAACCAGTCTGCCCAACGGCCCAGTCATCAGCACCAACGGCGCCACAGACGACAGCAAAACCAATTTGATTGTCAACTACCTGCCCCAGAACATGACTCAGGAAGAGTTCAAGAGCTTGTTCGGGAGTATCGGCGAGATCGAGTCCTGCAAGCTAGTCAGGGACAAGATAACAGGTGGTTGTTGTTTCTTAAGGCGCCGGATTAATTCTAACTTTGAGAATGGCTAAAACCGGTTTTCCTCAGGTCAAAGTTTGGGGTACGGCTTTGTCAACTATGTGGATCCAAACGACGCAGACAAGGCCATCAACACGCTCAATGGTCTCAAACTACAGACTAAAACAATCAAGGTGAGTGGACCTCTATTGTGTGGCAGTCAAGACCGCACCAACCGAGACCAAGACATTATCAAGACTAGATAGCATCAAGACCGACACAGGACTAAGACTTTTGAAGGTATAGCCCGAGACAAGACCAAGACTGCACACAAAGTCAAGAGTTTTGGCTTTGTAACTATGTGCAGACAAGGTCCCTTGGTGTCAAATTAGACTAAAATATTCAAGGTGAGAGAAATTTAGGAGTGTTGTTTCAGACCACACCTATCGAGACTGAGACAAGACCAAGAATGCCTCAAGGAGGAAAAAAAAAAGGACCAAAATGACTGCAAATTCTTTAAATTACCCAAGTTCTCATTGATCAATGAGGTAGTAGTAGGATAGTGCTGGTGGTGGTCTCATTTGGTCTAATTCAAAAATCCAGTCAGCTTTGTCTGAAACCAAGTAAAAATCCCTTTTATTCCGAAAGAAAACTGAGACACATGAAAATGGTATTGAGAACAGTCTCCAGACCAAGCCTGAGCTTGAGTACTACTAAACTAGATCTCATAAAAAAAAAGAGAGAGAGAGAAAAAAAAATCCACACCAGACAAAAAGAGAGGAAGTGCAGATTTTCATCAAGGGGCTTGAGGGAGCTGACGACAAACATGGCAGAAAGGGGGTGGGGTGGGGGGGGGGGGGGGGGGGGGCAGAAGGCAGCGGCAAGGAGAACAAAGGGAAGTGGGAGAAAAGAGTGAAAAGGGACAGAGCCAGCAGAGGTCAGAAAGCATGGCGAGATTATTGTGATGGAAATGTAATTAGGAGGCCTTGCCGTGGCGCACGAGCGGTCAGGCCAGGTTACCCCCATCTGCCTCCAATCGGGGCTAATTAGGCCATTTTTTTGGGGTCCCCAAATCAGATGAGGGGAAATAGGCAGCGCATTATTAATCGCCGCCATTCTGTCATCTACCCCCTCCAAGTTGAGTTCAAAGAGTATTGGGGCAAAGTGCAGCACTATAAGAAATCGAATCTCCTGCTGAGCAGAGCAGGTGATTGTTCAACAGCTGCCTGCGAATTAGGTCTTAATTCTGACTTATGACTGCAGCTGCATAGAAAAAGTCAACAGAGGACAACCGATGAAACTGGATTGGCTTCGTGTCACAAGATGATACTTTCTGGACTGACTTGCCAGTGCGTCAATCGTCAACAAATTCATAAATATTTTTTAAAGTTTGGATCACTTGTTAACATGATTCTGTAGGCTCTAGATGCAGGTTTTGCATGAAGCATGAATAGAGATCGGGAGGAGGGCAAGTCCTTGTAATATGGGGGCAGCAGTAGAGGGGTAGGGGGCAGAGCTGACAGGATTAGAGGCCATATGGGCCTCAGGCACCATCTGTACTGTGGGAGAGGCAGGGAGAGGGTTAATTATAGGGCAGGCTCCGCTCCCCTAATGTAGTGGCTCCCCCTTCCCGCGCCCTCCCCATCCGACTCGTCCAGGGAACCCTAATCACTGCGCCGCACAACCCTCCTGCTTACACAGTACGCACAATAGACACTTGGTGTTTGGCGAACACCTGTATTCATCGCCAAAGATATCATTGGAGCTGTTTGATTTGGAAAACTATACGTTTTAGTTAATCATGGAGGTGGGGTTTTCGAGCGTAACCGGCTTGAGCCTTGTGTTGTCAAGTATTTACCCCGTTTGCTGTTTGCCAGTAGGGCTGTTCCCCTCGGAGGATTGAGACAAAGGAAAAAAGGCAGGGCCCGGCAAGTCGGCTCAGCCTATCTCAGACAGCACGCACTCCGTCTCAAACACAACTCACCACAAGCACGACGACGTGCTGAGCTGGGCTATCTCTCAGTCGTGCTTGCTCACAGGAACATATTGTTTTGTTTTTGTTTTGTTTTTTTTCACAATCAGACAATTCTCTGAAATGTTATGAAAGTGAACCAACAGACGGAACAGAAAGTGTTAGCGATAGAATAACAGATGCACCAGAGAAGTAATTTGGTAAAAAAAAAAAAAAAACACTTAAGGCTTATTATTGTGCTGGTTTGAAGTATTCAAATCAGTGACTCATGGGATTGTTGTGGATGAGATACCAGACTGATTGCATCGGCTGCGATGGTCACAATCATTACTTCTTTGTGCTGATAAAAAGACGCGCACTTCATACTTTTATACAAAAATAATGATCGAGGGTGTATCGATGGCAATTTTCCGGCCGATCTTCGATCCCCGATCTTTAAAACGCCTGCCCTGCTTAGTCATCTCATAAGAAATGATAGCGGCTGTTTGCTTGCGAAGATAAGATCGATGGACAGGATTGGTTTTTATTTTTAATCGACCCATTTCAAGAAAATCAGCGTCAACCCCAATCCTAGCCGATTAATCATCATTTCCTGATTATTTGATGTTTGCGTGACTTCCAGGTGTCATATGCACGGCCAAGCTCCGCTTCTATCCGTGACGCGAACCTTTACGTAAGTGGACTCCCCAAGACCATGAGCCAAAAGGATATGGAACAGCTCTTCTCCCAATACGGTCGCATCATCACATCTCGCATTTTAGTGGACCAAGTTACAGGTATAGCCTTATTTCACATAAGCATAACCGGGTCCTATCTGGCCACTGACAGGGTTAACGCGGAGGCAGCAGTCCCGGATACCAAGGTAGTGACATTGGCGTGTTTTCTTATTCGGAGCAGGCATATCACGAGGAGTGGGCTTCATCCGGTTTGACAAACGAAACGAAGCGGAGGAGGCCATCAAGGGTCTGAATGGACAGAAGCCTCTGGGCGCTGCCGAGCCCATCACTGTCAAGTTTGCCAACAACCCCAGCCAGAAGACGGGCCAGGCCTTGCTGACTCAGCTGTATCAAACAGCTGCCCGACGCTATACGGGGCCCCTGCACCATCAGACGCAGCGTTTCAGGTACTGAATACTGAACATCATCTCATCCCCCCGCTGCTGTCACTAACCGTAATTTCAAAAAGGCATTTTCAGGCCAAGTTGTTTCAAGCATTTGTGTGTGTCACAGCGCTAGTCTGCTTAAAAGGGAGCTTAAGTGAGTGATCATACTACGAGGTCACCTTGAAACAAAAACTGTTGGGTCAGTGGACAGGTTCAAAGAACCCATTTGTGGCTTTAGGGCAAGCCCAAAAAGTAGCCAGCCTTTGATTTCGCTCTTTTCAGTAGGAATCTGACAATTCAAATCGGCAGAGCAATCTTTCAAGCCAGCTCCGCCCATTGTTTTATTACAATGCGAACAGTGCTAAAGTGTCAGTGTTACTCTTAAATGGAATATAATCAATGGCTCAACAGTCTCAGTATTAGACGATGACCACCCCTCAACCAGTCACTATCCAGCAGCCCGACTCAATAGCATCCGTGGTCTAGATCAACGCCTCAAAACAGACACACAATTCAAAGGTTTCCTTATATTAAGGGAATTGTGCGGTCAAAAAATACCAAGTGTGCATATCCTTAAAACACTATCTTTTTCTCTGACTTTCTTTTAAACTGCAGCGTGATCCCTTCTCTCGGAAAGGGACCAGATCCAAATAACAGCTCAAAACCAATGTAAGAGACCAGATTTTTACCATGAAACCACAATTTTCATAATCACTCCCATACATGCTGACCCTTCAGATCTTGCTAACACCTCACTGGGATTGAGACTTACTGGATTAAACTGCTTTCACTAAAGAATATTCTTCATATTTAGCATGAATTTTAACGGGGGTCTAAGAAGCGCTCTGAGATTGATTTGCTGTTTTGAACAGTTGTTTCCCCCCCCCCCGATCATTTGATGCTAGATGAGCGGGGTATGTTTGAAATCTCTAATGGGATCCATTGGGGCAATTCCACCATATTGTCAGAGCCCAATGGATGCGGCAGCTCGGACATTGCAATGAAGGATGCCCTCTGGAGGCCGGCCGGCTGCAGCGAGCGTACATGTAGACTGAAAGGCCAGCCCTGCCTTGTAAATCTCCTAACTAACTTCTCCATCCCTCCACTCTCCCTCTTGCGTTGCAGACTCGACAATTTACTAAACGCCAGCTACGGAGTCAAGAGGTAAATGCCAAAAGGTGTACTTTCAAAAGCATCCATGCTAAAATAAAATCGCAAACAAAGTGCCCGGAATACCATCTGCTGACTTGGAAATTAGACAAGAGCTTGTATCACGTAGCCCCATCGCAGCAGGGTATTCTGGCATGGCTTTGTTTAACCTTCTTTTGATTTGGTTTTCTTTTATCGGTCGAAATGATTTCCGTCTTTATTTAAAAACTAACATTGTCCATTCTGTTGCTTTAATGTCCCCCTTTTTTCACCAGCATGGACATACCAGATTCCGTTTTTGCGTCTGTTTGCTCCAGTTTTTGTATGATTTGACTCTTAATTTGCTTTTCATCCCTCTCTAGGTTTCTGTGTTTCGTTGAACACTGTGGTTTCAGTTGAACATTGTGATTCGTGTGTTCGATCCTTGCAGAAGGCTTTTGGCCAGCAGAGACAATAAGCAGACTGCGTGGGCGTCTGCGTCTCGGGGCGCCACGCTCTCATTTTGTTACAAAAGCAGGTAGTTTGGATCCACTACCGGATAAGATGCGGGTCCTGTGACTCCTTATCCGGCGACAAACTTAAAAGGCACATGGCCATCAAAGATAGCGTAGAGCAGTGAATGTCGCGTGGAACTTCAGAATGACACCCATGGTAGTTCTCCCACTCTCTTTCCCAGATTCTCCCCTATCACCATCGACAGCATGACCAGCCTCGCCGGCGTCAACCTCACCGGCCCCACCGGAGCCGGCTGGTGCATCTTCGTGTACAACCTGTCGCCCGAGGCGGACGAGAGCGTCCTGTGGCAACTCTTTGGGCCCTTTGGCGCCGTCACTAACGTCAAGGTCATCCGTGACTTTACCACCAACAAATGTAAGGGCTTCGGTTTTGTCACCATGACCAACTACGACGAGGCGGCCATGGCCATCGCGAGCCTTAATGGCTACCGCTTGGGCGACCGCGTGCTGCAGGTTTCCTTCAAGACCAGCAAGCAGCACAAGGCCTGAGAGAGGGGCCGTTGGCGCCAGCACCTTTGACCTGCACGGGGGGCTAGCTGAAGCCCCCCGTGCCATCACTTTATATATGGGCCTGGACTGAGTCTCTCTCTGACGCTTTCGCACACGAATCCACAATATATAATCGCAAAACACGCAGACACGCGCAAACACGGACACCGACACACACGACCAAACCGTAGGCGAGCATCCACCAGTCAGAGTTTCAAACAAACATACTAGTGGAGTTTTTCTGTTCTCTTTCCACAACATGCTAGACCTTCCTTGTCTTTGCCTGGATTGAATTAGAAGGGGTACGTAGCTGGTTTGTTGGGTAAGGGGTTCAAATCTATCTATTTAGGAGACCGTCTAATGAATGTGACAAAGAATGTGTACAGAGTGCTTTGATTGAATTCAGGCAAATGATGACAACTGACGAACAAATGGAAAAAAAAAAGAATAGCGATCAAATTTTTGATGAATATGTGCAATTTACCCCACACTTTTAGCCCTATAATCTCTGCCAGTATCACGCTGGAGAAAATGTAGTCACGTTTTTTTCTTTTTTTTTAAACACTTGGGCATTTTGAATCAGTGACTTTTTTTAAGATCAAAGAAAATGAAATGAAGATACAGTGTTCTCTTATATACGTCTATCAAAAATATAACTATATATTCAATATACAGGTATAAGGTGGTAATAATAGCCGTATATGTAAGCATTTTCTAAAAACCTTGACTACTGTTTCCTGACCTGCATCAGGCGGTGCCATGCGTAAAGGCAGATCCTCCACCCCATGTGAGCTTGTTCGGTCCGACCCCATGCCATTAAAGCAAGTTTGTCAATCTGGGAATCAAACTGAAAAACCAGTCCGAAGGCCATAATAAACCCTCCCCCGTTCCGCGGCGTCCCCCGAAACAAAAAGGTAGTACACCTAAGACAAGTCCAGTCGAGCGGAAATGATTTCGAATCTGTCCTCGGGGTGGAATAAACGGAAGCGGACCGTCTCCGAAGTCCGAGCTGAGTGGCGAGCGGGTACATTTGGAAGTCTCCGGTGGGCTTGGGATTGATTGTCAGCTCAACAGAAAATGACGTATTGCTTTTTAGCATCGCTTTAATGGCATCTGCGCATAGTTTGGCATTAGATGCTTCAGGTGACTAAAACTAAAGCAAGACCTCGCACCTGACATAATAGTTTTTGCCGGCGTACCACCACACACGAGAGCCCGTATAACCATGGCTAAAGAAGTAGTAATGGAATTACATCAGACAATACCGACCAACGGCTTAGCAGGTCCGCAGAGCGAGAACGCACTCGCTCAACCTCGAGAGAAACACTTTTATTCCACGGGCAAAATCCTCCACGTCTACTCAGTTAAAAGAGCGACTGCGAACCTCAGCTCAAAATCAAAGAAACAACCGTTGACTGCGGTTAAAACCGGTAATCGTCCCTTTTGGTTGGACTCCTTTGCAACAACTCGGTAGCTTCCTAAAAGCCGCTGAACTCTCGCCCTCGCACGACAACTGAGCAACATCGCGGCAGCAAATAAGTGTCACACTTGCGCTCCTGTCTACAACGGAAGACAGTAATTTCACTGATTTGCTTCACTGTTCTTGAAATATCTCCAACCCCTCGGTGTGGAATTTGTTAACGGCACCCTTGATGGAACATTCCGTCTTATCTGAAGCGTCTGTCCCGGAGCAGGCAAGAGCTCCGCCATGGGGAGGGGCTAATGTCTTTCGATATCCGCACATGATCATAGATTAAATAAGGTCAACTATATTCAAGACATGTTTGCTTTTTGCTTTTCTAAATGACGCTGTGTTAGCCAAAGAGGACGATCTCTTTGAAAGGATTACAATAGAGATAAATCTATTTTTATACATACAAAGGAACAAGACCTTGTGCTGAATTTTTACAGATTCTTAAGTTTGGGAGAAAAAAAAAATTGGGACATCGCATGGCTTTATTTGAAACCCTCTGATGTTTGCAGCGTGAGGGGGAAGGGGAAGCATGCGGTGTACGGGTGGGAATCGAGGGAAGGGGGCAAAGGAACACTGTATCGCACACACCGACTTAAACCGCTCGACCGTGGCTAACGTTTGGGAGACAAACTTGACAGTTACGAAGAAAAACGCGACAGAATCTGACGTTAAAAAATAGGTCGAGCCGAACCGTCAGTGCTATGAGACGCATCTATACTTTTGAGTGCCCAGACACTCATGCGCTGAACTCGTGTACAGTGTTGCTTCGTGTTGGCTCTTTGACTCGTGAATCCCAGATGGAAAAAAACCACAAAAAAAAACGACGCGGTGAGAACATCTCATCGCCCGGCTGACAAAACAAATCGCTGCTTGCAACGCAAAAAAAAGGGTACGCGCAGATTTGAAATGACAATGCGGCCTCGTGGTGAACACTGAGCACGATTCCTTAGATAGATTAGATTTTTTTTGCCAAAGAGTTTGCTTTGCAAGTCAGTAAAACTTTAATATATCACCCCCCCGCCCTGATAAATTGCTGTACAAATCTGTTATTTATGGGCGTCTTTATGGACCCTCTCAGCTATTTCGGTTCTTACGTTTGAACATCTCCCCTGCGCATATCATTTGTAGATCCTAAAACCCACCAAGCTCCGATACGCTGATGCATCGCAGCAGCAGCGAGCAAATCCCATTTGCACACATTTCACGCAGACACCGACTGCTAAAAAGGCATATCGGAAACAAGCCATGAATCATATCACCTCTCCGTAAAGGCAAGCATCGGCGACAGTTTAGCTCCCCTAACATTTCTACCTGCTCACCACCAACCCGATCCATAAAATCAGCGCACCGCTTCAAAAATGTAATCAAACATCTGTCCATCTCGCTGCCATTGCTTACCAGGACTAAGGCGGCTATTTTCAGTCAGGCGTCAGCGCCTGAAAACTGAATGTTAAGATTCTATGAACGCCGCCCGGTGCGTTTCGTTCCATCCGAAAAGCCCGGAATTAACTTTCGTACGCAGTCTGCTCACTCAAAATGTTCAGAAGAGAGCCGAGGAACAGGAAACAGTACCACGACATACGCAGACACACACACAGACACACACACACACACACACACCGCTCGAGCGACAACAATAATCATGTTTTAAAAAAAAAGACAAAAAAACTTTCCTATGGAACAGTAAGTGCAATGTGCTTTGTTTTTATATTGACTTAGAACAAATGATATATATTTTTTAAAAAAGAAATGAAACGTCACACTGAAAAGGTTTGCGGAATAGCGAAAGGAACAAAAACGAAGTCAAACGAGATCAGACGACCAGCGGCGCTCGGACGAGCCGGCTCGTTAGCGGAAATCAAGCGAGCTCTGATCTGTAAATTTCCATAACGACCTCCTCAGCCCCTGTAATTTGTGCTCTTGACCACGCAAGCTCAAAGGCTCCAAACCGAGCTGACCTTGAAAGAAATACTGTCTAATAGATCATCAGTTTTTTAGCCCACGTCGACCGAATATCATTTTTTTTTCCTCTTGTTGATTTCGATTGCATATCAGGATTCACTTGTTAATGAGTGTATTTGTGTTGTTGATGTTGCCATAGAGAACACACATATGGGTCAAGCTTATGTTTGGTTGCATTGATTGGGTACAGTTTGTTCTTTTTTCCTCCATTATCTGATTAGTTGCAGTTTTTATTTTAAAGTGTATGCCGACTTTAGACTTAGTTAGATTCTTTTTGTTCAATCAAACTGTGTTCGATTGTGTTTGTAAAAGTCTGTGGTAGCTTTTGTTGCAACATAAAAATAATTTAAACAGAAAAAATTCAAAATAGCGCCAACAAACTTGTATTATTTGGGCGACTTTAAGCTTGTAGTTTTAACTTATTGTTAACTTAAAAACTATTTATTATGATTATTATTATTGCCTCGTATAAAGTATGTTTTGTGTATATTTATGGTTTATTTCGTTATATTTGCAAGGTTAAAAGATTTTTAAGTTTTTTGCCAAAATTGTGGTTACATCATTTCGTTTCTTGGGGAAAAAAAAAAAAAAAAAACGGGGGGAGGGACAACTAGTAAAACATCTTTAGAAGTTCGATCTGGAAAATGTTCTCCATAGTCAAAGAATGCACTGCTATATTTAACTAATTGAACTGTATAAACATACATGCTGTGTGCTAGATGTTATGCCTTTACTGCCTGTGTTCTGTTTGTCTTGTTCAATGAAAAATCTTTTAATTATTTAACCTAATCACAGTCTTGTTCTTTTTTTTTTTTTTTTTTTTAAACCGCTCAGTCAGCCCCTGAGACATGATGGGACAGCCCCACCCCCATTGGCCCTCTCCTTTCAATTGGGGGCATGGATCCAGAAGAAGGGGGCGGGATTGTCCCTCACAAGATGCTTTCCTGCTCACAATTGTCTAAAAATAGACGTTTGGGAGTATTTATAAATAGCACTTACATTATTTTGTGCAAGGAGAATATTTAGGACCAAAAATGAGTATGGAAGCTAGCCAAGAGCTTGTTTATTGTTGACTGACAAAAGCAGCAGGAAGGTCTTGTTGTTTCAAGGGGCGAGCGGTTCTTCTGTTTCTCAGCCAACTGTATTTTGTGTCTATTTATTTAGAAGAGGGGACGCAGTATAATATTAGTGATGTTTTTCGTACATTCTTCCTGGAACGGTAGAACAAAATCAAAAAAGGTGAAAACGATCAAAGTAGTGGATTACAAACACTCATACATACTTCCAGACATGACCAAATGAGCAATGAGAAACAAAACAAAACAAACAAAAAAAAAATACAAGTAAAACCTTTCAGTTTAGTCTAGAATATTTACTACTGGGATTTCAGCTGAAGACGCTTGAAGACTTTTTCATGGAATTGTTTAATTATTTGTACTTTACATGCCAGAAAAAAATAAAAGTTACAAATATGAGTGGGCCCCATTTTGTTGACTGGACAAATATATTTCACTGTCTTTTTCTCAATGAGATTATAAAGTTTGAATTTTGTGTGTAAAGCTAAAACTCTGGATTACAAATAAAGTTGCACCACGATTACTTTGATAACAGAAGAAACAAAATACCGAGACAGGCAGAATCTGCACTGTAAAACAAACTGCAAAAGTTCTGAGTGATCCGAATATCTGACGGAAAAAAATATATTATACTGTCATTTCCTCAATTGACACAAAAACGGTTTAGAACTCAATATTACATAGTCACACATTGATCATTATGCAAATCGCATGAAAAATAATCCATAGACAACTGGAACACTAATATCACAATTTATTCACATTTCTTAAATTTAAAGCATTTGTCTCAAATGACCACAAACGGATAAAATGACTTATTTGTGTAAAAATGAAATAGTAGTGCGGTGGTGCCTCCCAACTTCCTGTTGCCGCGGCGACGTGGTCCCTGGTGAACGACCTGCAAGATGAACACAAACACGTTCAGTTTGGCACTCCGCAAACGACTTAGCTAGGTGTCAGATCCCCGTAGGGTTGAATTTCCGATGGCTAAGCAGGCGCCGGGTCAGCATGTAGAGCATTGTATTCAATTGAAAATATTAAGGACAACAACTGCGCCGCCAACAGTAAAACACTCATGTACTATATTGAATTATGTAGAACAGAAATACTTTAAATGAGGATGACAACAAAGCTGACAAGAATTTAGTAGGATGTAGAACAAAACAGCATTCTGTTAGTGGAAATGTGACAAAATAGGCTGGCAAACTAAAAAGGAAACTTGCTGTTTGTATGACAAGATCACAAATAAATTTGAGTTGGGTACCTGACAAGCATGCAGGAGCACTAATCCCACGTACTACTATCAAATACATTTTCCTTTAAATTCTTGTGTTAACACAAAACTTGCCACTGGGTTTCCAAAACCAAGAAATGAGTATGCATGCATTCATTTACACGGACAACTTTGATTTCAGGCTGCAGTGCGGCATTTCAGCGCTGCCAAACGCTCCTGTCCGAAACGACGTCGTTAAACTGTCACGTTTAATTAATTTTTCTCCCTCTATTAATGTAATGAACTCCTAGGAAGATGCCATTACCTTGCCTCAGCAGCGGTGCTGCTCGTCCTTCAGACAGAAAGCCGTAACGGCAAATCGACCAGTTTCCTTGCATTCAAATGATGAGATGCGCTATACCGTCGCTTAATCATGTTGATGGCGGCTGCATTTCATTCGATGTCAGTGAGCTTCATGTTTAACCCTTGCGCGATCTTTACGTCAAAGGCAATTGACATCAAAAGGAAAGCACTGAAAGAAGACGTTAGGTAGCTGAAATTTCGCCCAGATGGTGAAAACATGTCAAAGTTCAACATGGCACAGCCTCTTAGTTATCACGCTACCAGGAGGGAGCCATCGCTTGGCTAAAATGCAGTGAGAATGATGTGGATGGGTTAAGAATTGATGTTAAGTAAGCGAGCAGTAAAACATGCAAAGCAACTCACTGCAGCGTGTGCACGACTGTATGATATGACTTACAATACAGCGTTCCCTCGCCATTTCGAGCTTCACTTTTTGCTGCTTTGGTGTTTTGCTATTTTAAAAAAAATACATATGTCGACTGTTGTTCGGCTGCAAACAAAGGCACTTTTGCTTGAAACTAAAGCTGCTCGTCATGGCCTTGTGTGAGGGCATTTTAGCCCGAAAAAATCTCCGGTGGCAAGTTCCGCCAACAACTCGATCCTCTTCACAATTACTACAGGCAACTTATGTGCGTGCATGAGCATAGTAGGGGAGAGGGGGGAGTGTGGGTAACGTGCATGTATAAAATCAAGTGAAACTCTTCCTGTGTCTCCCGACTACAATCATTGGACATGAAAGGCCTTTTCGGAAACCTTCCATTGTGGTGAATGGGCGTCATGTTCCAGTATGGTGGCATGGACTTGAGGAGAGTTAATGGTGGCTCTTGGTGCGCTCTGGTGCACTGAATGTTGTTTCTTGTATAAAATAAATAAAGTTTGTGCCCAAAAAAAGAGACACATGCCTGTTAAGGCTCCGTACTATGAAGATTATTGTGCATAGGGAAGACAGGTAGGATAAGTTTTATTAATGTATGGACAATGTCCACCGGGGGTTTTGTGGTTTCCATTAACCGTGAAACACGGGGGAGCACTGTATGAGAAAATATTACTCACGAGTGGAGTAGGTTTAAAGTTCGACATGCTCATGCAGCATGGGGTCCAAGGTCTTGGGGTCCTGGCAGAGGGCGGGAGTGGTAAACTCCATTAAATACTCGCAGCGACTGGGTTCAGTTGTGGACGTTACAGCAGTCTCTTTCCCACATTTTAGCTTAACCTGCAAGATAAATAGCCAAACGTTATCTTTTTTTCATTTTTTTTAAACGGCATTGGGAAGGTGCAATGAGACAGACCGTGGTGGATCTGTTGGGGCCTTGCCAGCAACCCATTCCATTCTCATATTTCATCACAGAGTAGATGTCACCTTCGGGACCGCTCCAATGACCCCAAGTCCTTCAAAGAAAAACACTCATAAGTTGCCAAGAGACCAGCCAAGTGTTATTAAACGCAGGCCCTTTTGCATTACCCTAAGCTGGTCTCTGAACCACCGTATTTGGGTTTCTGGGTTACTCGATTAAATGGGCAGAGCCTGTAGATATACCTGAGAAAACAAAGATATGAATTCCAAATACCACACAGGGAGGGGGGGGGGGGGGGGGGGGGGGGGCATGGGCACATACTCGCTAGTAGATAGGTCGTAGCATTGGCTGTAAAGGTAGGCAAACTCAGCACTGGGTCCAAAATCGGAAGTGGTTTCCTTTTCAATGTTCCTACAGATAACAAAACACATTGTCAGCTGGAAGCCAGGCAGAATCAGGGTGGCTTCACGCCACATAATTCAAGTGAAGCGGATCAGATTTTTTTTTTCTCCTCAAACGGAACAATTGAGATATGCATATTCAGGAAAAAAAAAAATGCATGAATCAGATACCTTCAGGCCAGTTTTTAAAAATGGGGACGGGATCTAGGTAAAATAGAAAATGGCAAAATTATGGATTTTTTTTAATCTGCTGATATGCGTTTTCGGAGGTGCTGAATGTAGTTTTATATTGTAGTATCACTTTTCACCACTAGATGGCACAAGGCCAACAAATCTTAGTAGCACTTCCATGGGCTCCATGGGCTGCGTCTGCTTATGTCGCCTGTCACAAGTAGGTTAAAAAAAAAAAATTCTGCCCTGTACGGTAATGCGAGCAGGCTTTTTTTTTTTCTTCTTTTTGTGAATTCATAAGGATATGCATGACAAGCTTCCATACCATGGAAATACAACTTTTTGGAGCTCATGTTCCAATGTTAATTTATCATTTGTCATCATTAAATTTATATGTCGGTAAAATGTCTGTTTTTGGCTTTTTCATTCACTCCACTTCTGACACCCATTACTGATAGCTACAACATTAGCTTTTTGGTTGTTGTTTCGTCATAGTAGTCGGTTTTAGAACAACACCATGAAACGGGCGCGGCAGCCACATGTTGAGAGGCACCTTTCACTTCTTCGTTGAAATGTCGGTAACAAAAAAAACCCATATTCCATAAGAAGATAAATCATCAATCTGCAAGTGTAGGATTCAATCATTCATATGCATAAATGTGGAAAGTTTTATATAGCATAATATGGGCCATTTAATAAACTACATTTTTAAATTAACATTTGATTCATTAACATTTTAAGACCATATTTATCCATATTAAAAATGCCATTTTTGTCATACATTTGGTTTGGATTTACATGGTCCTACGTGACCCCACCAGCATTTAAGTTTCTCATCCCTGAAATAGGGGGATATTTCATTCAGGAACAAGCGCTGAATCGGAATGCAGTACTTGGACCTGGCTATAAATCCAGATGGACATGTCAGAAAAAGGTACATCTGCATTAATGGAAAAGACGTCAGCCGTTTTCCGAGTACAGTACTTACTTCAACTGATCATCCAGTTCCCGGAGAGCTCGCTCAGCCTCATCAAACTGCTCTCTTGCCTTCTGGGCGGCTAACAAAGCACACATGTGAGATTCAATTACCGGGCCTTGATGGGAAATTTAATGCACACATGGTCACAACATAAGGCACGCCTACGCCATCGAATGAGATCGAGTAGTTAATGGTCTTGCATGACAGCACTGGATCATATGAAAATGCATTTTCATGCTCAAAGGAGAAGTACATGCCAGTTTTAAAGCAATATTTAAACATTCCCATCAACACGCAAGGATGACTGGAGGTTAACCGGGGTCATGCAATAAGAGTGTTCGAACTTTATAGTTATTATCAAAACAGACGGGATTTAATATTCAGGTATGCGGTCATGTGCATTTTTAGTGATTAGTCATCACTGAGTCACTCAAGCACTTACCATCAATGAGGTTTTGCGTTTCGTCATCGTAGGGCGGCATGGTCCCCTCGTCGTCATCCTTTTTTTCTTGTACCGCACTTGGTCTCTGTGTGATCAGCGCACACACACACGCGGTGAGTCAGAGGATACAACTTTTCTCACTTAGTGCATAAGCTCCTAAAGTGTACATTGTAGTCTGTTTCATCTTGGTCGTCATCTTCCTCCTCTTCGTCATCCTCCTCTCCCTGATGGTCGTCATCATCATCATCATCTTCTTCCACTGGGAGTTCACCCTCAGAGTAATGCTCAGATTCATTGTCGGACAGCGGTTCCCTTGTTTCCCCATTGGGCGCCTCCTTGGGCGGCGTCTCCACAGGCACATGTGCCTACCATCAAGAAAGCTCCATGTCACTGGACTTGAGGCTGGTTTGGACAAAGTGTGCTAATGTGGGGTGCCTTTGTCCTACCTTAGAGATGTATTTGTCTTTTATGTCCTTCCAGACTGCTTCAAACGCTACTGTGTCCACTTTGTCCACGCCTCCCAAAAGGGTCTGTGTACAAAGAAACATCTGACAGTTAAACCTCCAACAACCACCTTGACGACAATGCTAAAACGCAACAATGTAATAGGAAAATTTGCTGGACAAAAAAACAGAATGCATTAAAATCTGTGATTTTATCAGTTACTGGAATGGAGTCAATTATTATCAATTATTCAAATGTGAAACTTTTTGGGGGGTGGGGGAGTATATCTTTTGTTTGTTCTTTGAGAAAAGCACAAGTTGTTCTGATAAAAACAGTTGACAATGTATTAAAAAATGAAACATTTCATGTCTATTGGTAGAACAGATGTCATTCGAAATGTGTTGAAAGAAGGAAAAAAACATTAATTATTTAAACACTTTTATAATGGAGACAATTTATAGTCCCTCGGGATTATAGTGGGAGGTTTTTATATTATTTTTAAACCACTACCATTGCTCTAAAAATAAAAACACATTAAAATCAGTGATGTTATGAATTATTGACCTACTAATGGCCCCAATATAATCATCTCAATTTTTCTACTTGGAAACTTTTCTGGGAAAATACCACATATAAAAAGGAAACTTTTGTTTTACAACTTTATATCTAAAAGGACTGACAGCTACTGGAAAGATCAGATGGTCAAATTGTGATTAAACTTTCACCAAAAGTAAAGCTGTTTGAAAGGTTAAGATTTTAAAAATCACATTTTTTTTTTTTTTTTTTTACCTGAGCCTCTGCTTCAGTGAAAGAACCATCTGAATCTGTGTCAAACTCACTGTGGGCCTGAAGCTCAGCCAGGGAGACCCTGTTATGAACATTCATTTTATGAGTGAATCAAACCATTAAAATGATAAATGTTCCCAATATATCAAAGTAATATACATGTTCTGTAGGCGGGACATCGTACATCATTTTAAATGTCATTACGGTTTGGGTGCCGATACTCACAAGCCATCGCCATCATCATCCAGTTCAAGAAACACCTCAGCCATTCGAGCCCTGTCCTTCTCCGCACGTACTGCGGCCTTTTGATCTGGACAAACAATTATTGCAGTAAATATGAGAATTAGGTAACCCGCAAATAATGTGACAGATCTGGTTACCTTCCCAAGCCTTGAGGTGGCGCCCTTTAGCTTCTTTCTCAGGTTCCTCAGCCGCTTCCTTCACTGTTCTCAGAGCCTCCACCTTCTCCTCTAGTTGTTTCTTACTGGCTTCTAAATCTAATGCTTTGGCCTGCAAGGGCGAACAAATGCTTTTATTTAAACACAATAAAAAGTGCACTAAATGAGAATAATTTTATCTACATTTTCAAGTGGTAACCAATGTGTCATTTTTTTTTCCAAATTTGAGCTACTTTCGCACCTTCTTCTCCTCCAGACCCCTTTTGGCCTCCTGAATGAGTTGCTGTTTGAGCAGGAAACCCTCCTTGGCGATCTCAGCCAGTTTTTGCAGGCTCTCTTTCTCCTTGCGCCCCAATTCTCTGCAAGCGGGAAAAAAAAAAACATTTAAAATTGTGAAACCTTTAAAAACCTACGTACACACAGTACATTTTTTTAAAGGAGTTCCATCAACTGTGCAGGTGTACCCAAACGCGTACAGATAATTGGGACAAATTTGAGCATTTTCCTCCCTTATGATCAAAGTCAGCTTACCGAGGGTGTGTATTTTCAAAAGCACCCATCCTTAAAGAGTTCTGGCTTCATAGTGAATTTCTGAATACACCCTAGGGCAGTGGTTCTGAAATGGGGGTACGTTTACCCCTAGGGGTACATGAATACACTTCAGGGGAGAAGTGAGATTTTTATGTTTCTGCAAGGATTGGCAAATCTAATTTATTGCTTTTTAAAGCTGTGACAAGAACAGTCGTTTTCGGTTTCAAACTCAGAGCAAATTAATTGGAACATGAAGCAACTCAGACTAACTTGTTATTTTGTTTTTGTAAAACTCTGCCTTTTATTTGTTATTTTATAAGGATGAGCATTGCCATTAGTGAGGCAATTTTAAAGCAGATTGATCAAAATTTAAATAGATGTTACACACTGCCAGAAACATATGCCTACAAATGCACTTATTAAATCAGATATGGATACCATAGTAGTGATTGAAGTCCCCCCCCAATCCAAAAATGTGTTGTGCTTATTATGGGATGGTAGGCTGGGGAAAAAAAACAACAACAACAAGGGAATCAATGAGAAACGGTTGAAAACCACTTCCCAAGGGAACTTGAACTTGGGGGTGTGAATCTGAGCTCTACTGTTTTGGTCAAATAATCTCCAAGACACAAATACTCAGGAGCAACTTAAAATATTGTGACAGTTTGATTTGTCCTTCCCTTATTGAAAGACTGGTACTTCAATGAGGATTTTGTTTCCGGGTCATGTGAGATGTCCTTTTTTTTTTACTAACGTATGTGACTAATGTAGTCATATTTACCTGCAAGTATTTGGGCAGCTAGCACCACTGTTGTACTCATCAGTTGCGTCACAGCAGTCTGTAAAGAGTATATTTCCATTGAATATAAGTCATAACTACTAGTTGCGTAGAAAAAGGGATAATGGTAGAAGTGACCTTACCGCATACGCCATCGTTGATGCGGGATGATGGGATAAACATTGGTCGATGTCCCGCATTAGTGCAATGGAAGCTCCCATTGGGGCAAGCCGGAGTGCCTGCAAAGTGAAGAAACGACCCAGATGCATTAAATGCAATTTTGAAGATTAGGAAGCTGCCAAATGTACAAACCTGGCTCATCCGAACCATCCTGACAGTCACAGTAGTCATCATTCACCCTGTCAAAAGGAATTGTGCGGGAGCCATCCAAACAAGTGAACGGCTTGCCCTCCACGTAAAAGTGTTTTTCTGTTGGACAAAGTAATATCATTCAATTATTGCAGAATGCTATTTTCTTATTTAAAAAAAAAAAAAAAAACACAGCACAAAAATACGACTGTTTTGAGAGGAACTGCATCATTGGCATTTCGAGTCATTTCAAACTAGAACGGTCATTTAGGATGCAAAATATTTAAAATACGACGTGGAAAACTCGCAAGTCAAGGCCACTGTGCTAAAAAATATATTTTTACTTACTTGAAAGGGGGACACCGCGGGGGCGCTGCACTTCCACGGTCGAGACTGCCGCAGTAAGCGACAGCAAAGGGATGAGGCACTGCCAAGCCATCGCCATATTTCAATTTCTTCTCTCTGTCGCAAACAGCCGGCTTGTATAAGTGCAATTCAAACACGAAATTGGTTCTTTACAGGCTGACGTTACTCCTCGCAAAAAAGCAGCAAGCCCCAACGTATCCCGAGCTAATTGTACAGAGATAACGCAAACTTATCGATATTTGTGACCAAGCAAAAACGTCAAAGATAGGAAAAACAAAAATATATGAAAATTGAACGTACCAGTAACGTTGTTTTGTCCTCCCTGCGAGAAAAACAAGCTAATAGCTACCCGTAGCTTCTCTGCGTTGGTTCCGTAAAACGCATTGCGCATGCGTAAGGACCGGCCCTGCTGTTTCGAAGCATATGATTGGTTGGTTTTATCAGAAAGCTAACTGTGATTGGTTAATGAAGTGGTAATACGTTAGCTATTTCATTGATTCGTCTTTTATGATACATACGGATTGGCTGAGAACTATGTCACTCAAGAGTGCAGCCATCTCGTGCCAGTTATGTCAAAAGTTGAAAAGTCGACTTTTAATCTTTATTTTAATCTAAACACTGATATCTGAACTGCTGCCATTATTCTTTATTATTATTACCTTCACACTTAAATGTTGAATCTATTTACACTGAACAACAATATAAAAAGGAACACAGAGAATATCAATGACTACGGTTAATCAAAATATGTTTTCTATTCTATTTTATATACTGTTCATATTTATTTAATATGCCCCAGTCGGAGAAGCGCTCTCTATTTTGTTGCATACCTGCTGTGCAATGACAAGAGATGCTATTCTATTCTATTCTATTCTATTCTATTCTATTCTATTCTATTCTATTCTATTCTATTCTATTCTATTCTAATGGGATAGGAATTTTGTGTTCTATTTCACCATAAAAGCCCAAACAAACTTACAACCAAAAGTACCATGTGATATAAAAATCGACCTTTATTGTATTTCTAACACACTTTACAGTACCGAACAGTGAAATAAAAAATAATATATATATTTATACTGTTATACTATCATTTTTTTTATATTTATATACATATATATTGGTATTTGCTTATTAAATGCATTTATTCACAAAATGACACCTCGGCTCTTTTTAAGAGGAAAAAAAAATCATAAAAATAATATAATAAAAAATAACAGGACACATTTACACATTACAGCGAGATCATTTACAAATATTACAATCATTTCATGTGTTTTATCCCCATGTATAATTTCTCCCGCTTTTTGTGAAATCACACGCACACATTCGCCCACGTGTGAATTAAAGCTAACGAAAATACTCTTTCGAGGGAGTCAGTCTGCATCGCTCCAACCTGACAGGCAGGTTATTTGTTAAAGTTACTAAGAAAGAAGAGGAGGTGATCGTGCTAGAAATGGTCAAGATAGATAAGGATACACTTTTTGATCTTTGAACGCGTCACATCCTGCGTGACTACAATATAGCCGCTGAAGTTTTGACTTTACAAGTCAAATGAATTCATTCTCACGTGGTCGAGAAGCGAATGGCTCCTTTTGACTCGACATTGTACAATGTATGTTTGTCATTTGGCCCAGTGGAAAATGATCATAATGCTGACACCCCCCAGCACAGGCCAAACACACACACACAAGAAAACAAACACACACACACACACACACACACACACACACACACACACACACACACACACACACACACACACGACTTGAAACTCTGCCTCCGAGCCTGGTGAAATAAAGTGCTGTTACACATATATTTGAACAACAAAGAGGTGACCGTACAGGCAAACGAGAACATACTGAAGAGGTGAAGGTTGTGGCCTGCAATGTGTTTGTAATGTTCAATCATTTACAATGCAATATACATTATATACAAGGATGATTATGCTTACACCTACAGTATATCCACTTGATTTTTTTTTTCCCACCAGCCACAGGAATGATATAAAAATAAACTGTACACAAACTGTTCAAAGAAAACACACTCCCCGTGGTTTTCTTTTTCATCATTTTTAAAAAGAATGGCAGCAATCAATCCACTGAATAATCTTCTTATTAATAAGAAACAATTCGCTACAGTATCGTGTTTGTATGGCAATTAAATAGTAACTTTTTTTTTTTATAACTACATGACATCACAAGAAGAAGCCACCAAAAAAAGAAAACAAGGAGGGCTTAAGTGCATATGGGAATGTTGTGTTGATGATTGTTATTCCATATTTCTGTGGATGCACAAATATACAAGAGCTTCGGTTCTGACCTGCAGAACCAGCTTTCACTACCTTTTATCATCATTTGCTTTTTACCCTGTGAAAACGACGGTATTAAAAAAAAATGAAGCATACGTTGAACAAAATATTAGGACTTCTTGTTCTTTCACACTGTCGAGCAACTTCAAACAAGGCTTTGAAATGCACACATTGGCTGACTTTTTTATATCTTAATCAATTATTAAAATTTGAGATCACACACGACGAAGAAAACATTTAATTCGTGGTGCTCTTTTTATGTATGGGCTTGAAAAAAAAGGAAAAAAAATATTAACTGGAAAAACAAAGAAATTACCCCCCCACGCACCCCCCCCCAAAAAAGGCTGCAGGTTGCAAACTGTTGTTGTAGTACCAAGACTGTCCTGTAAGAGACAGTAAGGAGCTATGTGGCATCCAAAGAAGAAAGCAATTAGACAAAGCGAGGCTAACTGTGTTGGCTTCTCTTGTAATGCTAATGTGTGGGCAAACTCTTCCTTTTGTCATTTAAATTATGGGATTTGATCTGTGAGATACGTTATACAAACACCTTTGTTTGTGGCCACAGCACAAGTGCTTACAAATTGATTGGCTAATGTTCTGTCCCATTTAACAATCAGAGTCACAGTTATACTGATAAATTTCAGCCTCTACAATTTTCCAAAAATATCAGGGCTTTTCTTCAACGTCATCTCTTTCATGCATCTTTTGTTGACTTTGATCGGAGATGTAGATGATTATTGGTATGTGTGTGCCCTGCTTAAATCCTCACGAAAATAAAACATGATTATTTCATCCATGTGGTAGCTACAATGTAGGTATTTTAACAACAGCAAAAACACATTCTTTACGTTGGTCAGAGCACAGCCATAACATATCTGTAAATATTTGACCAATGCACTGAAGCTAGCACTCGAATGAAGTATAAAGATAATAGACTAACTAATAAATTAATCGATGTAATGTATACAAGTATGAATCCTGCCTCTGATTTTCAGGCAAAACAACAAAATGATAGTACACCTTCAGCGATCCGCTCTGCCTGAAATTTAGGTGGATTTGGATGTGGTGACCTATTGAAGCTCATTCCAGCCAGTAAAACAACAACAAGAAAAATCCACAAATGTATCCCCAATTCATTTGTGTCTGCTTGTGTCAATTTTGTCTCAGCAAGAAAACAAAGCAATGCATTCAACACAAACGCGAGACATCATTGAAAAGACCAAGAGGTCCACCAGTGAGCACACTAGAACTGAGTATGAAAGTTCAAATGAGTCAAACACATTAATAGGAACATCAATAGACACAAATGAATAGGTGGTTAAAACTGTGGGGGTTCTTTCTTATTGATTTGCCATCAGAACCCTGTTTCCAGCAGTGGATGTTTTATTTTTTAATTTTATTATTATTAGTGGTATTATTATTATAGGAAAAACTTGTCCACACTTAAAAAATAGCCAATTTTTTTTTTTTTTAAATGGTGAAAAGGGCTGCAGCTGGATGTAGAATTTATATATATATATATATATATATATATATATATATATATATATCCTCTGGAGGAAGACAAACTTTAATAATTTGATATTATATAAATACATCACATATATAGATAGATTAGTTCTGTCAAACTAGTAAAGTATTTTACCAATATTGGGGAAAAAAATGGATAATCAACCACAATTAGTCATTTTTCAACCACTCTTTTCTTCAAAGCTTTCAACTGATATTTACTTGACTGCTTTTCAAAGTATAACTATGTAATTTTCCATCTTTGTGCTGATGAATCTTTCGAATTTTGGTCGCAAAGTGAGCAGAATGTATATGTTGGAGGGAATGGGCTTCTCTAGGTGACAGAGCGGAAGGTGTCTGAGTTTCAAATAATATCGGAAAAGGTCTACAATACAAGGGATTTCCAGACCAGCATTCCTGAATTCCTTTTCCCATTATCCACAATAATCTATTTTGGTGATCATCATATGAGGACTTCAACACAGCGGCGTGAAATTGATCTGCCGATGGCATAACAATCCCACCCCCATCCTCCCCCTGTTGAATAGAAAGTAAAGGCAAAACGTATGCGCCGAAGCATCGAATGGCTTATTGGAGGAAAGAAGTAAAGAGTCGGCTAGCGGTTGTGGCGGCGGTACGCGGTGGCGCTAATTGCTCTGTTATACCAGCGGGAGAGCAACAAAGGAAGACCTGACAGCTTAAAACATGTCACCACAGACACACCACAATAGCATGGACAGTAGCTTCAACAAGAGACAATCAAAAGTGAGAACAAACGCACACACCCGCGCGCAACTCCTGTCCCACAATGCATTGCTTCACCGCAGCTCTCCTTTCGGGAGGCTGGTGAGTTAGAAAAGGCACAGAGCCATCTTCTAGCTAATCTCTCTCTTGGTAAAGGTCTACGCACCCCCCAACATCCAAATTCCCCCGCCGACTTCCAACTTGCGTATTTTTCTTTTCCGACAGAAATGGAAAAAAAAACAGAAAGTTGCTCGCTTTGCTGAGGAGAAAAGTTCCTGTTGGGATTCTACTGAACATGAATCGCTAAGACGGACTAAAACACTCCATTGAAGAGATGGCTTTTTCCAAAACAAAAGAAAAGAATCATTGTTAGCGATCCGTCCTTGTAAATGCACACATACAAACATACAGCCAAGTGTGTGTTTGCAGGAAAATTGCCACCCGGGTGATGGAGGAGGGTGTGCTGCTATGCTCGATTATTCTGCACGCACCGCATTGAAAACGACCTCACGTGTGTTTATTTGTGTGCATGCCAGTCCCAGACTGCTACACCGTCTTTCTCCTGGAACGCTCACTACTTCACATCTACAGTTGCTGTGTGATGAACTCCTCTCCATTCCCTTTTTGAAAAATAGATTTAAAGGTCTGTATTGTTCACCGCGGTTCTATGATTCAGTTCTCGGTTTGGCCTCGCGAAAGGATGAAAAAGGATCGACGCGCGTGCTTGGGCGACACTCATGTATCGTCGGCTTGTGAAGAGGAATCCTCTTCTTCCTCTACAGGACTGGTGTCAGAAAGTCTCTCCCGCTTGGACTGGGTTTTGGCTTCCTCGCCCGGCTCCTCCTCCTCCTCCATCGCCACCTCCTCGTCCTCTTCCTCGATGATGTCCTCGTTTTCCTCCTCTTCCTCAGCCAGGACGTCCTCCTCCTCGTCTTCCTTGGCTTCCTCGTCGCCGTCCCGTCGCACATGGTTGGGGCACGCCGCCGCCGCCGCCTCGCCCTCGGCCTGAGAGCCGTCGTCGAGGGTGAGCTCGAATTGGAACTTGTCCACGCAGGCGTTGAGCTCCTTGTCCTGGCACACGGGAGGAGGCGAGGGGCTCTGCGGGATGGTACTCTGGTACCAGTCTCTGTTGTCCTCCAGAGTGTCCAGGATGTCCTGTGCGTCGGGGTGCACCAGGTCCCCCCAGGTTTCCCACAGTGGATGCACGATGTAGTCGATGAAGCCAACCTAAACGCAAAGGGGAGATGATGAATTGCCAGGGAAAAGGTCTTATTCATAAATGATAAATGCATGACTTTCTTCATTTTGTTGATCGCACACTGTATAGTGCCACCTGTTGCCTTGGCATGGGCCTGAAATGTTTTTTCAATGGATGGAGATTTTTTTTTTGGGCTGCCACTCTTAATGGATATCGCTTCTCTATTATTTGGACTCTACAACAAATTAGCATTAACATTGTAGGAGGATGACTACTGCCTTCCCATTTTAACAAGCCACCCTAGCATGGACATCATCTACCAGCTGGCTAGTGGTGCCGGGAGCCATACACACTGCCAAGATGGTTTACCTGACTCTTTTCCACAGAGGCAGTGTGCTTGTCGCACATGGGGCTGATCTCCATCCCTCGTTCTCTCTCCTTGTCACCTTGCCTGAAGAACTCCTCCATGATCCTCTCCGTCCATTGTCGGTATACGGCCAAGGGCTTGGTGGGATTGCTCAAGTCGGCGCAGTGCACCATGTTCCTCAACACCTGCATGGATGTAGTCGCAGATGTCGGTTAACCATTCATTTCACCCCCTTGAATAAAAACATCAGTAGATGTCATGTGTGTACATGGCATCTGTAATGCTGTTTTTATGTTGGAATTTGAAGCGCAAATGGCAAAACTTTTCAACAATGAGCTGAAAAAAACACACACGCATATTGTGGTGCATGTGTCATATTATCAATAAGAGAGACTGGAGGCAGAGAACACAATCTGAGTCAGAGCAACTGATCTTCTACAGAAGAGAGAAGGGGGTTAGCTCAGTCTAACCCATAGGTTAAACATCTGTCTTGCATGTTTCCCAGGATTCCCTCCCCAACACAAATAATACAAACGGTTAGCTCATATGTGAGCTTTGCAGGAGCTTGAAATGATCCTAAACATTTGAAGTGGGTGTGATTAAGAGAGAAAGCTCGAAAGCATGCTGGCCCTGGATGACCTGGAGAGGACTGGAGTTTGACTCCTACGCGCTAACCCCAACAGAGGACAGCCTCTCCTCTTCTGCCTTTTATTAGCTTCTCAAGCAAGGAGTGGGGTGTCCACAAAACAAAAAAGAAGTAGGATTTGCTAAACTTCCCCAACCTGTCGAGACCATTCCACTTTCTGTACAGAAGTGGTGCATCTGGCTCTAACAATACCGACACGCAGTCATCCTTCATCCATCAACATTTCTTTCATTCACTTTTTAACACACACATAGCAATTACATGGTTTTCACGGTATAATACATTTTGTACATTTTTCCATCAACATGTATGTGCCTTTAAGAGGCGGAGCATGGTGGGCTTGCATGTGATGTAGACGGGTCTGATTATGAGCGTTTGTGTTTATTTCTGTCAAAGAAAATTCACTTTTCCAAACATTTTACAACTATCTTTAAACAGCTGCGTGTCTTTCACTCATTGCTCGAAAAGGGCTTCGGATCTTCACCCAAACCAAGCTTCCGAGTCATCGGCTGAGAAAGTCATGTGTGGCTGTCGTATTACTTAAATCACAAGCGACAATTCTGAACGGCTTGTTTTTTTTGACCCATTTTTGGAAATAAAAGCCTACTTTTCCTAATACCTATGAATTTTCTGTAGTACTCATTAGAATCACGGGAAAGCTGAAAATGATCCTAGCGTACTTGTCACCAGTCAAGAATACACATTTAGATGTACAGTACTTACAATTTATAAATTAAAAAAAAAAATCACTCTGGGCAAACGGAGCCGCGAATCGAACCCCCAAACACAGAACTGAAACACAGAAGTCCTAACCTGTGACCCACTTCTGCCTTTTTCATAATAAATCTCCTTCAATCACTTTAAAAATCACTTTCGAGCCATGTTGCCATGACCTCCGCTGGAGAACGAGGCCTACTCCGATTCTCAGAATCCCTTGCTTGATAGATCTAATTGTGTAACACGGAATACGCAACACTCCTCCGCTGACCTACTTTTTGCAAATGGTCAAAAATCTAGGAGACCTGGAAGTCTGATAAAAAGGTTCTTGCCGCGCTCGAGTTCTTTGCTTTGAGACGCTACCTCGTTATCTCGCCACGATGCGATGAGTCAAATGGGGTCAAACGCGTGTGTGCGTGGCTGCCTGCCGCCTCCAGGTTGAGATGTCACGGTCCCTCGAGCTCGGCGCAGACAATAACGAGAGGCTCAGTCTTTCATTAAAGTGTCGCCTTGTGATATGTTGACAAAGTAGATCAAACTCTAAATTGAAAATGTGCCACAGGGAACAGGAGCGGGATCTCGCAGCCGTCTGGAATCTCACATCTTGCAGTTTGAAAACATTCGGAAAGGCTCTTTTTAAGTTTTGTCCATTTCATCTTCACCAATAGCAAATGGCGAAGAAGTCATTATTTATTATACCATCTGCTGTCGGCGTTCCGATACAGAAAATACACAATTTTGCTCAACACATTCATAATACAAGCATGAACAAATCTAAAAGTAAAAGATTTACTTAAGAATGCCTATTTGTTTACGGTTTTTGTTTCTGTGATTTGCTAACAGTCAATCAGTGCCAATTGGCATTGGCAGCCTACGCCATTTTGTACTGTTTCGACGGATAGCCCAAGTGCAGCTGTGTTAAGACAGCAGTAAGGTGGAACTATTTCTACAGCACGGAATCACTTTCATCCAAATTTTCCCCCAGCTGGGGGTGGCCAGTGGGGTAACAGGAAGGCATAGCACCTAGCTCCGCCCCTGATCCACCATCTTTTCTCACCTGTATCCGATCAGTGTAGTGGTCCAGCAGCAGAACTCCCGAGCTTGTCACTTTCTTGGTTTCCACCATCGTCTTGAGGTCTGCCAGCAGGCTCATGTGTTTGGACATATCTGTTGCCAAAACCTGAACACACAAATTCGCACTGATTATTGCTAGCCTAGATATTACCTAAAGTGGTCATAAGAGTTGGTAAACAAAAAGTCACCATATCAATGACAAGTTTCCTCAGGCTCTGCCTCTGCCTCTTGCTGAGGTTCTGGAAGATGTCACAGTTGTCCTCGTGGAGGAGCTTGAAGCCCACAGCCAGGTGATGGTTTTCCAGAACCGACTCATCGTTGTACATCAGCGCAAGTTCCGAGTCTGCGGGGGTAACATAGATGATTTAGCAAGAATAAAAAATATGTTGCGAAATACTTATATTAATATTAGCGGCAATTATTCTCTAGCTGTGTTCCTACACACGTAACCCTTTTAATAATCTTTTTTCCTCATCCAGAGGAAAAGGAAAACAGTGACTACATGACTCAGCAGAAATTACATCACCAAGCTAATTGCTCTCTTGAGTACATCTAAGGTACAAAAAGTCATCTTTTCATTTTCTAGCTGTGATAAAGAGCTTTACTATCTCAAAGGGACAAATGAATACAATGTTCTTTCTGTCTTTTATATTAATGAACTAGCTACATCTTTTTTTGACATGTTAGCATAGCAGCTAAAACAGCTTGCATGCACATGCTTTAGGAAATTATTTTTGTTTTATTTTTATTTATATTTAATTTTGTTCAAATAAAAACAAAAAATATAATTAAAAAACAGAAAACCAACAAATGATATCTTGGGTTTCTAAAATGAACTCAACTAAGTATATTGAAAACTATAAGATACTTTGTTTTGGTTGCGCATCGGTAGTTACAGAAGCAAGGTCAGTTGAGAATTTGATTTTACCTGATAACACAAAACTTAGTGATCGTTAGTTTAAATCTTTCACTCAACAAACAACTAAAACTAATCCTAAAAAAAATTAAACTAATGTAAAATAAAGCACATCAATTAGCAATAACATATTAGCTCTAATAGCGTATCAAAACTAACCAAATTTAAAATAGAAAATAAAAGAAAAACTCACAAACTATCATAACAAATACAAAGCTAGCACAAGCCTGATTTTATGTTGTGTTGTCTGCCGCGTCATGCACACGCGTCCCTACTCACTGGTATTTATGAGGAACTGGTTTGACACTCCAGGATGATCCACATCGTGGATGGCGGCCGCAAATAACGCAGCCAAAATCTCTAGATCAGTGAACACAGCCTGCCAAAGAACAAAGAAATAACACAATTATAGGCCAATTGTGGACTTAGCACACCGTGATCCGTTTAGCCGCGAAGCATTGATTGATAGTTACATCTAGAGCCGGCGTCGACAGCAGTACGTGCGTGGACTGAGTGACATCTGCTGCGTGGAGGCTGTTGTGGTAGGCCACGTTGGCATGGTAATGGTCCTCCAGAGTCATCACGTAGGTGACAAATGTATCCACTGGGATCCGAAAGGTCTTCAGTAGATCTCGCTCCTGAAACCGGGGAGAAACCGGTGAGCAGAAGCTGTCATCACCGTGAACGTCTGTCGCTTAATGTAGTACTTGTACATGTGGGTCAAACTGACCCATTTGAAAGTTAGGGTAAATGCTGAATGTAGTTTTTCAGAACAAGACTTCTGCTTGGCTTATATATAATAAACATATCTTTGTAAGTTGCAATAAGTTTTTTTTTTGTTTTTTTTTTTTGCAACTTCTTTGATAAGCAAAACCCATGTAAAAATGACCCAGCAAGGTTTACACAAAGAAAAGTGTGAACGATTTGGATAATTATCCATGACCCTGGGTCAAATTGACCCGGGATGTTGTTACTTTGTGAGTGGGTTTACAAGGAAAAAAAAAAGTTTTGACAATAGGATAAATAACATCTGGGTCAATTTGACCCAGACATATTATTGTTGTTCTTGAGCGATGAACATAAATCACTTGTTAAAACAAAATATTGATTGAGGATTTTACACATTTCGGTGACTAAAACCCCCCCGGGTCAAAGTGACCCAGAACATTATTGCTATTCCTTGCAACAAACATAAAAGGAGGCTTAACCGTCAGATTGGACAGACATGGCAACACGGAGACTGACTTCTGATTAGTCAAAAAAAAGTTTCAGATAGCATTTAGCATTAATGGTTATGACTCCCAAAGGGAAAGCCGACATACATTACATATTATATTGGGCGCCATGATTTCCTCACCTGGAAGATGGCAAACATAATGCAGCTCAGGGGTCTGTTGTTGGAGAACTCTGCCACACGAAAGATATTAAGGCCCCACTTGTTCAAGTCATTCAGCTCCTGAGGACACAAGATCAAAAACAATTATACATACAGACAGGAAATGTTCAAATTTAAACTTTTTACAGGAATAAGGTCAGAAAAGCACAAAAGAAAACATTGATCACCCCCCCACTCACTCTGGCTAACGCGTCCTCGTGTTCAGTCTTGACGCCGAAGCGAGGCAAGGTGGAGTTTGAAAGGCTGGAACTGTGCGTGAGTTTCTTCACGCCGCTGATGTGACACATGGGTTTGTCCCGCTCCCTCAAGGTCGGGGACGGGATCTCCACCTCGTTCTGCTTATCTGCCAGAGCCATTTCAGTCACGTTATGACAGCAGTCGTTAATTGTCGGGAAGAATTGGAGTCCCGGGTCAAAGCTACGATAGTTTGTCGAGAGGTTCCACGAACCTAGAAAGGTAGTGGAGATGTATTCGGACACCTGGTTCCCTGAGCGACTCATCTCTGACAAATGGGACAGCTCCCTGTTCAGCATCCTTTTGAACTGAAAAAAACACAAATACAAACGTTGTTCTTTCGATTTGATGATAGACTCGTTTTAGTTCACAACGTTTTCACACAGATAAACCCTTGTTAGAATATCATTCTAAAATAGCTGTTTTGTTCTCAAGATGGATTTAAAGATGAGTTTTGGTCGGTGAATATGTACAAAGTTTGGAAATAAGTTTTTTACTAATCATGATCTAAATATCAATCAATTTAATTGTGATCATGTGTTTTTATCGTAATTACACGGCCTTAAATCACAGCAATTACCTAGCATTCACCTCCAACTTATTTTCAATGTGAAGTGTGTTTTCAGAGAGCGGCTTGGTGGTTCGGAGTTCTCTTCCTGTGTGGAGTTTGCATGTTCTCCCCGAGCCTTCCAAAGCTTCCAAAAACATACATGGTAGGTGTATTGGACATTCAAAATTTTCCTTATGTGTGATTGGGTGCGTGAATGGTTGTTCGTCCCTGTGTGTCCTGCAATAGGCTGACAACCAGTTCAAGGGTGTCTGCCGCCTACTGCGTGAAGCCGGCTGAGATAGGCAACAACAAGATTGCAATCCTAGTGAGATTAAGTGGCTATAGAAAACAAATTAATCAGCACAAAGTACTATGCTATGCACGTCTGATTTACTAAACTTCAAAGTGTGTCTTTTATTCAGCAACTCCTTAAAATAGATTGTGTAACCTTATCAGTTTCATTTCTGGCTTGTCTGCCAGAAAACTGTGTCTCTATTGACAATGTGCAGCCGCATAAAATTGAACAAAAGAAAAACATGTTGCAAAGGATTCACTATAACACAACTTAGCAATTGAGGTTATTAATGTTCCAATTACTTTACTCTTAATTTGAAAACGAAACTGCCTGGTTCCTCTCAAGGCACTAAAACATCAAATTAGATTTATTGATACCTAGAGAAGGCCTGTTAAAATTTGATGTATCCCCTGAGGTGCCTTTACATACGCACAGGTGTACTGGCACCCCCTTTGAGAACGGCTAACATACACGCGAACAGGGCTGTCAAACTCTAACTTCTTGCCTGTGACTGATTTTGATCTAGTTTTCTTTCTTTCTTTCTTTCTTTCTTTCTTTCTTTCTTTCTTTCTTTCTTTCTTTCTTTCTTTCTTTCTTTCTTTCTTTCTTTCTTTCTTTCTTTCTTTCTTTCTTTCCTATAATAAGGATGCGAAAAGACAAAGTGTTTACTCTGATTTTTATTAATCGGTTTAAGAAATTCCACGAGATTGTCAGTCTTTGAAATGGTCTAAGTTTTCCTACGGGTCTTGTCCTAGATCTCATAAGAGTCCACTGAGTGTATCTCCATCATATTCAAAGATTACAAGGAACACAAGCACCCTTGTTTTGAGTCACATGTGTTGAATTCAATTATCATCATTATCATCACTGCGTCTTTAATCACAAAAGGTGAGAAAATCAATTATGATTCATGACACTTTTTTTTCACACAACAATGCTGTGCATGATGACGGCCATGTAATAATGTTCTGCAATCTTAATCCGTCCATCTTCTCATTTACATTTTCATGTTTGCAAACCTTAAATCAAGCGTTCTTTCTATTTTAAATTAGGATGTAAAAGGTGGACGTCTGTACGGTGAAGGCACAATGTGATGTCCTACTGACCGATCCCTCACACATAACAATCTCTTAGGCAACCCGAGCGAGCGGTTGCCGTGGCAACTCTTTCCTCGCAGCCAGTCGCTTGAGCTTGACGTGAGAGCGGCGGCTTGCTCGGGTGACAATTCGAAAAGGAGTAGGCAGGTGTCTCTGACCTTTATCAAGGTCAACTGCCGACACCCTCTTTCCTTCCTGCACTCCCCCCCCGCTCGACTCGTAAAACGCCACGGCGACCTGGAAACCACGCCCCCTTTTGCCTCCCTGCCATTTCGTTTACCATCATTCACTGTTATCGGCGGCTACACATATAGGTGATCTGACAGGCTGTCGGGCAGGATCAGGGAGGCCACGCGTAGTGGTACTTTAGGCCCCCAAACCGCCTCCCCTGTCGCCTTTTTTCCCCTCACGCCAATGCTGTAACACTGAGTCATAGCTGCCAACCGACACTCGAGCGGCGCCAGGACAAACAACACTTCCTCTGACACTGACTAATGAAGCGAGCGCCGCACAGATATGACCCACACGTGCTCAAACGCAACGTATGTACACGCAAGGGCCATTGTGTCTCGGCTCTCATGAGACCAGCATACAAAATGGTTCTCTGGAGAGAGCATGTGATATCAAACAGCGGCATGCAAATCAATCAATGGTCGAGTTTGAGTTCCCTTTCGTTCAACACCGTATTTTCTTCACAACTGTGTTCAAGGGCCGAAAATGTGCGCTTGTTTCATAAAGAGTCCACGGCAACAAAATAACTGGGCTTAAAAAACAATGAATACTAATTGAATCTATATTTATGACTTAACCAGCTAGTAGAGTCCACTGCAACAAAAAACAGGTGTGAAAAACAACAAATACCAATGAAATCAGAGCGAGTTTACTTCAAAAAAGGAAAAATATCTCCCCGAAAAATGAGAAAAGCTGACTTGGCAAGATTTCTTCAGACAATTAAACATAGCTTACTCACTAGCTGAGTCCGTTGCAACAAAATTACTGGGCTTAGCAAACAACAAATACGAATGCAATCAGAGATATTTTACTTTAAAAAAAAACTAACAAAAAATGGTGAAAATCTGACTTGGCAAGATTTCTTGAGACGAGTAAACATAGCGCACTAGCTAGCAGAGTCCACAGCAACAAAATAACTGGGCTAAACAAACAATAAATACCAATGAAATCAGAAATATTTTACTTTAAAAATAAAAAGCAAAATTATCTACCAAAAAGGGAGAAAAGCTGACAGCAAGATTTCTTGAGACAAGTAAACAAAATTTACAAGCTAGCTTCAATCAATACCATACATATTCGTATGCCAGTGTGTAATTCTCATTTTAAGACAAATTAAATAAATCAAATGACTTTGATTGATGTGTCGTTTTAAAAACTGTCAACTTGAAAATGAGCTTCAACATGAAATTGTATTAAGGCACAGGTGAAAGTTAAGTTTGTTACATTTATCTGCCGTTACAATGAATCTACATTATTGTCTAAACATTTTGCACGGGTTATATTTTTTTAATATATCAAACTTCCTTAAAAAAAATGTGTTATTGAACTCAATTAAAGGTGTAATCATGAAAAAAATATATTTTTTTTAATAAATATATATATTTTTTAATATAATCTATAATCTAAGATGTTTACATATTGCCCGGCCCTAGCATATATGTACATCTGTGACTGTGTGTATACACATTGTTCATGTCTTTTCACACGGTGTGAAATACGAATATTTCGGAAATAATTATGGAAATTGCCTGGTAAGAAGAAGTATTATTGCAAGCAAGCTACCCAGACCTCGATTCGATATTAAATTTTTGTTTTTTGCAGTGTGAATATTTCATTTCTAAAAGGAAGTACATGTATAGAAGTGATAAACTCGCGGAAATCAGAACGTAAACAAAGCACCTTTCCAACTTTTTGCTCCTATGTTACTCATAAAGGTGAATGCTAACAACGGGTCATGCACAGTTGGGACACTTGATGATTCCAGCAAGCTAAGATGGCCACTGCCAGGCCTCGTTTGCCCTCCGCGAGCCCTACCTGGTCCCACCAGCCGATGAGCCAGGGCCTGGAGCAGGTCTCGCAAAACAGGTCCACCAAAGGGGTCCTGCGCTGCGCCGTGGTCCCGCCCCCATCCAGGACCCCCCCGGCCGCCTCGCCGAGGTCCAGCTCTGCCCCTGCCCTCCCCTGCAGCGGGCTGTAGCTGGAGGAGCGGGGCAGCCGGTAGCCCCCCGGTACAGGCGAGGGACAGGGGGACGGCGTGGGATCAATGGCTTCCACCACACCCATGCTGAGGGTGACTGGGGGCTTGGGCCGGTGACACAAGCAGGATGTGCGGTAGTGGAGCGGGGTGGGAGCACTGCAGGTGCCCCATTGGCATGAGGGCGTCGTCAGGGCGCGTGGGGAAAGGCCAGGGCACTCCAGAGTGAAGGCTGCCCCGACAGGGGGTTGAAGGAACGGGGGCAGGGGGACGAGGGAAGGGTGCCGACTATCCTTGGCCTACATGCGGCACCCTGAAGCGGCTCGCCCGGTCAGCCCAGAGACGGATCCAGTCCAGCCTCACTTGCGAGCCCGAGACGCGGGGCCCGGGAGCCCCCCTGGAACTGGAAGCTGTGGAGACTACATCTCATCCCATTTGGTGATCCGGCTGACCTAAATGTGGAGCCGCGGCGGGGCGGAGGGGAAGCTGGAGGTAAACAGAGAGGGACCGTCTGAAGGACACGGAGAGGAAGATGAGGCCGACGTGAGGGAGACAGGGGCGCTCAAAAAAACGGGACGGTTAAATGACGGAAGCAGGCGAGGCGGGCAGACGCTGACGGCGGCGCCGCAGGATGACCCGGGTAGCCGACGACAGAGGCGGCCAGAACATGGGGAGGACAGCAAGAGGAGAGAATAAACAGGGCTGAAGAAAAGAAATCCGGGACGGTTCCTTGTCCGCCGCGGTCTGGGGATAAACAGGCTCCTTCTCCCTGCGTCGACCGCCCCTCCCCCACGGAACGGCTCCAAGGGGGCCAGCCCAGTCCTCGTAGCGGCGGATCAGCCTCGTCCGTCCCCGCCCGAGTCCGGGGTCCCGCTCCGCGTCACTCCGAGCCCGCGGGATGGCGTCTCTTTATTCCACGGGATGCCGTAGACGGCTCTGGCAAGCTAATCGGGCGCTGTGGCTGCACGCGCATGCACGTGCGTGCCTGCGCCTGCTGGCTTCTACTTGGCGGCCCCGGTGCGCCTGCGCGGCCAGACGGCGTGTACGTCTGTCGAGAATATGCGCGTGTGTGTGTATGTGTGAGACTGACAGTAGTCTAGTCTCCATCTTGGATCTTTACACATTGGATGCAGCACAGAACCTCTGTTTAACCCCCATGATTTATTTTGACACCTAACACACACAAAAAGAAAAAAGACACCCGAATCCCCATTGTTTACATCCACAGCTCAGAATGTTCAAAAGATGAGCAACAGAAGGGATGATGTTCAACAGAACAAACGGTGCCTGTCACTTTAAGATGGAGCACTACTACAAGAGCGTTGCCTGCGATGTCATTGGCTCCCACCGAGACCACATGGCTTATGGTCAGAATGGCCAGCCAATGACGACGAGGCAGAGGCAGAGCATGCTGCTGTTCGATAGCAACCAAGGTTACAGCGGAGACATCAGCATCAGGACCACGATAACACACTCTCATGTCCTCGCCGCGCACAGACCATCGCTAGTCTTTTCTCGTTGTCTTGCGTGTACATACTGCGTACACACACTGCCGTGAAGACCCACGATATGCACTCTGCCACATATAAAAGCTGATTTATGGCAACAGGCAGAACAATTACATGTTCTTCATTTCACGCTAAAAGAGAGATGAAGGTCCCCAAAAATAACATTCCTCTCTGAACCCTTTTGGACTTCCAACTTGATTTTTTTTTAATGAGCATTCCCGAGTATGGAGGACCAATCAAAGTCAGGAAAATGAGGTGACCTGTTAGTTTGCCATCTTTGTTCAAACTATTGTAATATATGCCTCAAGAAATCATCCTATTATCTACCCCCACTCCAAGGGGAAAATTTTGAAAATGATTTTTTTTTTAGCTATTTTGACATCTGCGACTCGGTGGAGCAGTGGTTAGCACGTCTGCATCACAGTTCAGGGACCCGAGTTTGAATTGACCTCATGTGTGGCGTTTGCATGTTCTCCTCGAACCCGCAAGTGTTCTCTCTGGCCACTCCGGCTTCCTCCCACACTTCAAAAACATGCATACTAATTTATCCTGAGTGTGTGAATGGTTATTTGTCTGTGTGCCCTGCGATTGGCTGCCCAAAGTAAGCTGAGATATGCACCAGCAAGCCTGCAACCCTCATGAGGATAAGCATCTCTAGAAAATGGATGGATATTTTGACATCCATGTAGTATTTTGAGACTCCTTGAAACCTGCCAGTTATTTCCATATATTACCTCATTGACTGCCAGCCATTTTAGAACATTTTGACGGAAGGGAAGGGGGGCATTTGTACCAACATGCTGTCCTGTCAAAGTTTTTTTTTAAATCTACAAAATTTCGGTTCAACAGTTACTGTAAAATAATCAACCTATTTTGATTATTTTTTTAATGCGGTCCAAAACTAACTGAAACTGAAAATATTTGGTGTTTTTCAGAAAAGTCATGCTACAAAGCAGCAATGGCTAACAGCAATGGCTAACGCACGCTCGTTTACACTACCAAAGCTACATTTAAATTAGAGTTTGAAGATCATTCACTTTTTATGTCCCTCACCTTAAACAACTCAGGAATTTGTTTTGGAGCTAAACAAACCTATTTTTTCACCCAAAAATGCAAATTATTTATATTTTATGATTTTTCCCAAATCTCTATTTAGCCCCCAAAATATCAAAGTTGTGTTATTTTCTCTTATAGTTTGCCAAAAGGCTACAAGAGGCCATTTGGGTTCCGTGTCTAATGTTTTGTTGGTCAGTACACGCCCCTTTTGGAGTTTTTGCCATGCAATGTATGTATATAGGGTGTAGACACTCACCTTGTTGGAGGCCATCTCGCTGACCGAACGGTGGGTCTGGATAGTCTCCAGCTGGTCCAGACACCAATCCAACTCTTCCAATGTCTCCCGAGCCATCTGCTGGTATGTCTCCTCTGGGATAGGGACAAGGAAACTCTGGTAATCCACACCTATATAATATAGTTTTCTACATAATTTCATATACTCAGGCCACTTCTTTCAGAACACTTTCTTACTTCAAGTTTTCTGAGCTGTGGCTAATACTTTGTCACTCTCAGTAATGTGACGGGAAAAAAAATGGATTAAATAGTCATCATAATAGAACTATGAAATATGTGCAAGAATGAATTAAAAGTAATGATGACACACAATATAAGGCATGGCCAGTAAATTTACACTTTAAACTAAAATAGCATCAATCCTTGAATTAGAAATGAGCTAATTAAAATGTAAAAGTAAAGCTATTGGTAGTCCATTAGAATTAGTGTACAGTATTATTTTTTCATTATCATTTGTAATGTGATTGGAATTTCTTCGTCCATTTTTTTCTTTCCTCAGATATTTTTATTTTCTTTTTGTCATGCTATTCATGTTATTATTGTACTATTTTATATTTAACTTTTATTGCAATGACTCATACATTTTCTGATCAATCATTTTATTTCATTTTCATTACTATTTTTTAATTATTTTAAAACTTTTTTTTACTTACTCATATTTTTATAGATCCTCATTAAGTATTTTTATTTTATTTGATTAATGTGGTCTTCTTTTAATTATCTTTATTTCCATTTATTGTTAATACAATAAAAATAGAAATAGTATAATAATAATAGTAATACATTTATGAACATTATTAGGAAATTATTTTGGTATTACTATAATGAAAGCAATGTTACCAGAGAGGACTGCTTTAGGAACGGTGGTTTGTCTTGAGAACATTTTAAGGTTTATAGTAATCCTTATTTCATCATGATTTTTATTTTGACGGCAATTTATTTATCTATGTAATTTTTAAAACTTTTTTAAAACTATTTTTATATTTTCGAATCAAGTATTTTTTAACTTTATTTCACCATATACTTTTGTTTTATTCATTAAATGTGTTCTTATTTTGATTATTTAATTTCCATTCATTGTTAACAAATGATTCCAATAATATTTATTACTATTATTATCATCATACTTTTATGAACTTTATTAATTATTTTGGTGATAAGCGGCTCTGGAAAATGGATGGATGGATTGATGGCATTGCGATAATGAATGCAGCCTTACCAGAGAGGGTTGCTTGAGGAACGGTGGGTTGGCTTGTAACGGGCGACCTCCTGTGGACATAACCATCATTACATCAAAAGCAGAACCGCACTCTGCTGCCCTCTGTCGATTTTTGACAGGCTTTTTACGGCGAGGGCAACAAACGCTTTTGACAAGCTCATGGGCTAAAAAGTATTTCCACGTCCGTAATTCATTTCAACGCATCCCCCAAAACGGATGCATTGAAATTATGAAACGCTTTTAAAGCTTTCATACGCTCTCTAGTATTCTCATTACGGAGGAAATACTCCCAAAAAGTCAACGTGTAAACCATGCCTTTTGCTTCAAATAGCCTTCATAATTAAGCAAGGAGACGGGAGGCATTTTCAGGACACCGCTGCATAATTACAGAATGCTGATCATTCTGCTGCATTGCCATATATATATCATATTGATGTGTAGGCTGAAAGGCTGCCAAAAACAATCTGCTTGTGTCTACTGCATCATAAAAAGAGCATCCTTTTTAGAGTTATTGAACGTGTCGTTAGGGAGCCACTGAGGCGGAGGAGCATCAAATAAAGCCGGATTCTCTTCCAATCAACGTCGGCCAAAACCCGATTATCCGATGGTTCTGAGCGATTATCCTGAGGTGTGTCAAGAGTGATTTTTGCTGACAATCTGATGGTTGTAATTATGGACGGCGGATTGATACTGACTTGTTAGTGGGTGTGGTGACATTGGCGAGGATGGTGAAGTTGCTTCTTACGGATCGTAGGCTGGCCAACACCTGAAGATGGGGAGAAAGGCGGGGTGTGAATAATCAGCATGCTATTGAACAAATCGGTAACATACCTGAGCGAAAGGGGTGACGATCATGTCTTCAGCATGCCTGTGGATGACACGTGTTAAAAAAAACAAACATATACCGCTCTCGGCCGAGTCGTATTAAAACTCATTCACTGCCATTGACGGCTATACTCGTCAAAAATTATTTTAACTGAGCTGCCGCTGAATGAGTTAAACCTGATGAATATCTTGGAATGTTTTTGAATGATCAGCTGGAACCATGTGGGTGATTGGTAAAAAGTTGGAGCATAGCGACTTATGTGATGGATCCAGGTTGATGGTATGCGTGCTTACCCCTCACTGTTGATGGAGGAGTTGCGCGACATGGTTTTGGGGGACGTGTCGTAGTCGGAGTCGGAGCGGTACAGGAAGGACTCCCTGCGCTGACTCTGGGGGAAGGAAGGGTGCAGCACCAAGCCAGGACTCGCCTGCGAATCCATGGGACTGCGTCCCGGCGACGGGCCATTCTCCGAATCGAAGCTGGGGGGAAAGTAGAAGATGAAAATGTGAATACGTGACCCCGTTTGGGAGCGACACCGAAATGTGACGTGATCGAGCCACGCGGAGCATCAACGTGTGTGAGGAAAAAGATGTGACAGCTGTTGGATGGCACGCCGCCACAAGGCTGCAGGAAATGACGCTTTACAGACACATTATATTCGCCAGCAAAATTAGATGCATAAATCCAGCTTCATTATACTGTTCCAACCACGACTGGTTATGATCCTTCGACAATCGTCTAAGTACATCTTCCCAATCAAATGGAGTTGCATAAAAATGTTATTACAAAGATAATGAAAAAAGAGTAATCATCTGTATACATTTATTTCGAGGATGCCACCATCATATTGAAGGTGTCAGGTCTTGTGTTAGCCAAAACAAACCCCAGGCTTAATCGTAAAGCATTGCGCTATGTTAGGATGGCATGTTATGTTAAGTCGTTGATTGAGCAATCTTTTGCCCACCCCCCTCTCAAAAAAATAAAAAAAAAACAAGACTGATGCGCAATTTTCAAGTATGTCGACATGAATGTTGTCTCACAAAATAGTTTCAGCAGCGTTTCAAAGTTTGCTTTAAAACCACCAGCAAAACCCCCCAAAAATCTAGGGCCCTTCATCGATGGCCCTTCAAACATATATTTGCTGATCATTTTAACTTTTTTACTACAAGTAACACTGGTGTCGTTATTTATCACATATAACGCCATAGCATAATTTTGTGTCCTTAGATATAAATCATGACATGTTTAGCTGTGGTCATTCTGTAGACCTACCATTCAAAACAAAACAAAACTTAATTTTTAAAAGTAATGCAAGGAAGTTGTGGAAAAAAATTGACCTGGATGTAACTACTTTACACACAATCTAAAGTTACATTTTGTTTAAAAAAAAGTAAAAATTCATCAAATAAATAGTGCAACATATACTAAGGATAAACATGTTATATATGACGCCCATTAAACTTGTAGAAACACAAAGACATACGACAAATATAATGTGCTAATAACTTCATTATTTGTGCCACTTCATTGGCAAATATTGGCGATTTGTGTTTTAATTGGCTGGCCAATCAGTCAGGCCTGAATAACAATTACATTAGTTTAAGTACTATAAGTTCTTGTCCTCCGACAAGAAAAGCATGAAAGAGATCCGAAGAGTCTGGAGAAGCCACAAAAAGGTACAGTGGATGTCCTTTGGAAAGGAAAAAATGAATATATTAATTTTGATCTTTTTTTTCGATGCGCATTCCTAAACTTGAAGAGGCTCAAGCAAAATTCAATTTTACAAGGCTCTGATGCATTGTAGGTTCACTTGAAAATTCACCAATACACGCAACCTTTTGGGAGTGCAAACCAAATAAAGTTAGAGATTAAAGAACAAAGTTGAAAAAAAAAAAATGTATGTGTGCCAGGCCTGTAAAACACCACTGGACAGACTTGAAAATGTACCTGCAGTAACACTGCGACGAGCGCCTGCGCTCCCGAATGCTTCGGTTCAATTTCAGACGGCGAAACAAAGTGGAGCCGACATGTCCGCGGGAATGCTCGCCCGGCGACACGGGCGAGGTGAGCGAGCAGGCCGACGGAGGTCCCTCCGGACCGTCCCATAACGTCAGCTGTCGCGTCAGCTTCTTCTGAGCCATCGCCGCTTGAAAATGTCCCTCCTGTCCCGTGCTCCCGACTACCCGGCCTGGATTTCAACACCGGCGGATCATACAACAAGGCCCCGATGGTCCCTTGGCTCCCGCGTGCCAGCCCAGTCGAAGCGCATCAACATGCATATCCCGCGCTCTCGGTTCCTCGGGCCTCGGATGCTTCAAATCCTTCCCCTCCCCTTTTGACTTTGTTCTCCAGATTTATGCAGGTCTCCTTAATCCGTGCGTGCGTCGGGGTCGTTTCAGGTCTGGCGGTTAAAAGGAGCCGAGGCAACCCCCCCACCCCACCCGCTTCTGATATTTCACCACCTTGGCTCCGCTCCCGCCGCCCGTCCCCCGCCCGACCAGCCCTCCCTTGCTCCGATTTTTCCTAATGAATCAACTTCACGCCCTTCAAATGAATCTATCTGTGACACCGTTTGTATGCCCTCCCTCACTCTTCACCTCCTTTCCCCGTGGGGCCCCGAGAGCATGTGCTCTCAATGTCCTTATCTCACGGCTCGCAGTCGCTCTGCAGCAACAGGAAAGCTGATCAGTAAGAGACCACGGGCAACACAACAACACTCGCCGTCTGGGTGTGTTTGTGCGCAATGAGGATTGGCGAGATAGAAAACCACACAGAAAGAGCAGGAAAAAAAGTTATTAGAGCTGAAGCGAGTCCTCGAAAAATTGGAGGACTTTGGTACTGACGCCATTTGTAATTGATCGCAGATGTAGTCAAACACTGATTTTTGATATTATCGTTTGACCCTTGTGCTGTATTTTGACCATTTTTGGATCATTCCACATCATTCTCACGGTATTTTAGCCAAGGGATTGCACACTTCTGGTTATTGTGATAACTAAGTGAACATAACATGCTGTCACCATTCGGGTGAAATTTCAGCTCCCTTGTGTCTTTTTTCAATGCTTTTTCATGTTTGGACAAAATGGGTTAATATCACTATGCTATTACTTTGTTATATTGCTTTTGTATATCATATGCTTCGGATATCATTTCACAAAGTTTAAATCTCAATTTTACTTACTTTTAACAAGTATTTTTGAAGCATTTTCATTCACAGATAACAGATTGTTGTCTCATAACGTAATTTTACATACAGGTCATTTGAAGTTTGGATAATGTTATGGATAAGCAGGTTTTTGTTTAGGGATATTCTAGCTGTATGTCAGGTGTTTACAGGATGAGGAGGAGATGAAGGCTGAAGGACCTTGGACAGCTGACCCTTTTTTCCATATGTACTGAAGACGGAGGGTCGGAATGATAAACTAGAAATGTTGACAAATGTGTTGGGATACTGGGTCGAGGTAAAATTGACATCTTTTGTTTCATTTTCTAAGGTTAAAAAGTACCGGGGAAGATTCCTAGTCGACAAAAGGGCCTAGGATCCTGATTTTTGGACACTAAACTGGATATTAACTCACTCATTGCCAACCCAGCAAAAATGAATTTTTTACGTCTATAGCCGTCATTGGTCATGAATGAGTTAGATGTTGTTCCGCAAAATGGCAGCTTATCGGTTATTACTCCGCAAGTAATGCATTTTTGTCGTTAATATATATTCAGTAATGTGTTGAGAAAAGTAGAATTAATTCATTCAATGCCAACCCAGCACAAAGGTATTCTTGACGTCTATAGCCGTCCTTGGCAGTGAATGAGGTAAGAAACACTAAATTGGTATTTCTTGCGTGAGTTTTAATGGTAATTATTTCCAAAAAAATCCCACTTCCTGGTTAAGTGCATAATTGATCATTTGTCCCCACTATTTCGAACACAGTAGCAATTGTTAATGCTTTGCATGACTAACACACAATTTGTTAGTTAACAGGATTATACACAAAAAAACGCTGTGAAACTCTTTTATACATGACCCCGGTTGTTATTACTATCCTGAGAAATAAATGTAACACACGGGTATAAATTAAGTGTTGCCATTGTTAACTTTGCGAGTGGGCTTTACCTTCAACAGTTTTTGAGACTTTTGGAAAATGAAACACACCTCTGAGTCATATTGATCCAGAAACATTACTTTTGTTCCCGAGATAAAACCATAAAACAAATTATTGGATTCATTATTGTTTATTATTATTGTTATGATGACTGTTATGGATAAATGATTGGATTTCTATTACACACACAATCTGAAACAGTTCCTGTTCCCACTGATCATTTTTTAACAAACCATGCTGACTTAAATGTGCTGTTAAGCACAGTTAAAATGTATTACAAGTTGGTCATTCATTATTATGGTCTTCTGTGTTTGTCACCAAGCAATTATTTTTATGCAAATACTCAATATTCATTTAGAATTCTCTGTAGGATATCCGAATCCCAGAAATACTCGATAGCTGCAGCCCGATGGCAACGGTTGACTCATACTTCCCCTGCGCCAGTGTTTACATGTTCCACTAAAGGTTATGCATGGTGGTGCCAGGAACGACATGGGGGCGGGGGTGGGGGGGCTTGCGCCCAAAACACTTGAGTGTTTTGACACCAACATCCTTGCACGGAAGCAACACTTTGTGTGGCATTTAAATGGGACCAGACACAACGTCCACTTAATCATCCTTCACCAGCAACAATTAGACCATGAAATAGCTTTTTCTATCAAGGTGCAAAGAGGTCAAGCGCAACTAATTCGGCGATGACATCGGAGATAGGAATATTCGACGGCCTCGGGGTTTGGGGGGGCGCTTTTTTCACACTTGCGCGACCGGATGTTAAAACGCAGCATTATTTTGTCATGTTTTACCAGAATGACGCTGGCGCGCTGCTGGCGGAATGAGCTGAGCTGTTATTTGTTAAGTCAATAACAGGAGCCCGCATCGATTGTTATTAACAACATGGTGTTCACGCCGAGCCCGTATGGCATTTAGACACGGCGCTGGTACGTTTGATTGCTTCATCGGGAAGAAGAGAAAGACGCTGAGTGGGAAAATGCGGAAGACCTCTGTAAATGAATAAATCGCCATGTGTTTTCTGACCACTTTTATCTCAAGCGGCGTTTACTCAAGATGATCACCATCAAGAAACAGACTCGTGCATAGTGGCAAAGGACATCGGAATTTAAAAATAAAAAACAAAAACTATGCTTACTAAAAGTAAAAATTGTCGTCACTTTTTTCTTCTTGTTGATTTTTCTCCAGGGCGTACTTTTCAGATAAGCAAAATTCCACCGATTAGCTGTTCAAAGACTAGCCAGCTGATTACAACTGAACTCATCTACAACTATGAGGCAACCTGTTTGCGCAGTTAAGACAATGGGGTGAGAGGCGTGTGCAGCTCCCACCAGATAAGTGCTATCAGTATCAGCAAGCAGATTGCTAGCATAGTGCTGTCTTTTCTCTTAAATTTAGAACCATGGACATGCTGCTTTAAGTTCCATTTACTTATACCCTGTTTTTTTTTCCAAAACTAGTTTTAAACCATTATACTAACAGTTCCATCTGTGACCTTTTTACATACACAGTTAATTTCTAGAGTACATTTTACTCTAATAAAGATTATGCTTGGTCTCAGTATAAACAAAGTAAATATTACACTCAGATTTAATCAGAACATTTCACCAAACGGAACCAAAGGGGGTCTTCTTAGAGTAAAATGTACTCTAGAAATTTACCAGGTATAAGCACATACTGTATACATAACGTGTTCCCTCATTTATCGCAAGGTTACATTCCCAAACACACCCGCAGTAACTGAAATCCAGGAAGTAGAGATTGAAGGTTTTTCTTTATGTGTATGTATTGTATGTATGTATAAAACGTATATTTATTTTTGATTGAAAAAAAATAGCAAGGTAAACCTGTATTAGCCATTGACAAAAATACTCCAAAAATCAATGTAGCAGTTTTCTTTCTTTTAAGTTAATAAAATTGTTTTTTTTTTTTTTTTTTAATTTAGACTGGTCTGACTTTAAGAAAAAAAAATGCAAGAAAAATAATGCCTAAAACCTACAATAGAAAAAAGTTGCTCCTAAATGAAAATCAGTGAAGGCGCAACAAGCTAACCGTGATGTAGCAGGGGAACACTGTATTTAATATTTTGGGAGAAAAAAGGATTCTATTGCTCAAAAACCTGACATGAAAGAAAAACTAAGATTATTTCCCACTTCCGTACCAAATATTTAACCAATACCAGCTGTCAAACCAAACAAAAAAGAATGCTTAGTATGAGCGTCCTTCCTTTAATCAGCCATCATCGCACCATCACACCGTCTGTTTCTGACCAACTTGGTGTTGACAAAATACATAAAATTCAATACAAATACTAAAAACGTTTGACATTTATTCAACTCTTTAATGACACTAGATTGGGAAGAAAAAAAAAAAACATTTCTACCAAACCCAATGTGCAAACCGATCCTGAATAATCTAGCTAGCTAGCTAGCTAGCATTTGATAGATAGATAGATAGATAGATAGATAGATAGATAGATAGATAGATAGATAGATAGATAGATAGATAGATAGATAGATAGATAGATAGATAGATAGATAGATAGATAGATAGATAGATAGATAGATAGATAGATAGATAGATAGATAGATAGATAGATAGATAGATAGATAGATAGATAGATAGATAGATAGATAGATAGACAGATAGATAGATCGCCAGCCAGTGTATGAGCTTGCTTATGAAAACTCCTGGTTTGTTCCTAAAAAGACAACCAAGGGGAATAACGTCAGTAATCATCCTTGTCATGACAGTTGCTATTATGATTTGCGCAGAGCTGACAATGACTCCATCGTGTGTCAAATAGTGAGCCTGGGCTGCATAATAGCTGATGAAAGCTGGCTAAGTGACTCATGCCTATGGAGGGAGGAGCCCCACACACACAAAAAAAACACCCCCATATTTTACACTTTGTGTTTTCACGTTTTCACTCGCGCAGCAGCGGGCTCGTCCGCTCGCACCGGACGCAAGGTGGCGATAAGCCGCGTCCGTGGGAAGGCGGCTTTGTGCGCCAGGAGCATTTCGAGTGGCGACACGACGATCACAGGCCTTCAGCGGGACGCCGATTTGTGCCGCCCGAGCTGCTCCTTCATTATGGGAGATAGCAAAGTGTCTGCGCCAGGATGCAGAGGAGCACATTAAGTCTCACTGCCGGACAACGCCTGAGGTAACAGATGTTAGTAAAAAGCCATATCGGTCGTGGAGGGGCGCGCTCGCTGACGTGGAACTTGTAAAAGCTGGATCTACACTCCAGGACTTCACCCAAGGAAAACGTGATTTAAATATCTACTTCAACTTGTAAAACTTGCATCCAATGTTATGAGACTTGAGCAGTGATGTTGAACTGATTTTTGCCGCATTGCATTTTTGAAACCATATGAATATATTTTACTACACATACAGTACATTGGACGGCCATTGTTGGAGGGAGATAGCGCCTGGGCCAGCCTGAGAACAGCAAGTATACAATGAAAAAATACAATAAATGCCTTGATTATTGTACATTTGTATTCTTAACGCACTGAAAAATCATAATGTGATTGTCAAAGAAGTAGCTGTTTGCTGGAAGCTGAATTTTGCTCGACCTATTCACTGACTGCATCCACCGTGCTCTTGTCACACTAGACGCTCAATGTTCAATACTCCATTTTTCAGACCAGTACCAATACATGTATTGGTCGTTACTAGTATATTTGATGCATAAAATATTATTTGACGCATTGACAAAATGTTGTTTAAAAAAAACTTTTGTAAGTATCACTGAATTGTATCAACAACCTCTGTGAGTACTCGATATCTTAAAAATAAGTCCCGTATCGGCCAGGTATAGATACCTGGTATGTGTACTCACCCATCCCTATATAATATTGTAAATAGACTTTACACGATCAGGATTTTTGAGACCAATCACGATCACTAATTAGCAAGTTTAAAATTAACCAATGAGAGATTGCTGATCCGATCACAAGATGCAGCAAAATGTCTATTTGAATAGCTTGTTTAATTGTTGCCTATACCTCCATACTGTTTATAGAATGTCATAAAAATATTTATAAATGTATATGAAAAAAAGCATCTTTGTCACAGTTTAACAATCTTTGCCATGCCCAAAACTGACAGGTAAAAACATCATTGACCTCGAGGAGACATTCAAGAACTAGCCAGAAAGTGCACTTCGGTAAAAACAAAAACAACTTGAAATACAATATTGTAAGTAAATTACATTACAGCGCCAAGTAAATTTTGAAAATAAGGAACTAGTGCCACAGCAAACATTCCTACAACTCAAGAAAATGAAAAGACTCCAGCTTCGTCCCACATTAAAAAACAGGCTTGAGAGGTTTACTTGGACTAGAGAATCGGGCCTTGCGTTTGTGCTGTGGCGTGCAATTGCATATTTCCGGCACTAGGTGGTGGAGTTAGGCTTCTCATTGTAAAATCTGTGCGGGTATTCTATTTTTTTTTTTTTAACTCGCTGTCAACATTTGTCTCTAAATCAAATAAATTATTAATGTGATTTAGATGGAAAAATCAGGTTAAAATATTTAGGATATAGGTGTTAATGTTCAATATCAATGTAGATGTATATTATTTTACATTTTTTTGTTATTCAATTTTTTCAGCATCAACGAACTCAGTTGGTCAAAAATGATTGACTTTTTTTCATTCAGAGAATTAAACCAGTTGTAAACTGTATAAATCCTGTAAAAAGTAAGGATTCACTGAAAGTTGATTTAAATGTCTTTTTTCTTTTGTTTTGGTTAAAAAGGATACAATTTTAGGTATATTTATAGAATGGCTTTGCAAAAAAATCATTGAGAAGCACTGTTCTCAAGCAAAACCAACGTATTGACATATTTGTCGTGTGTATGTCGCAATGCTCTTTTTCACATGCAGGTACCCCGTGTCGTTTGGTTATTATATTAGGGATTCCTTACAGGGCGTCATAGTGTGCTAACTAAGCTGGAAAAATGAGGTTGTTCATCTGTGGCACTTTTTTTCTCCCTCTCTCTCTTCATGTCACAAAGAAGAGGGGAGTGGATTAGAAGTCATTAATACAGCAGCCTTCAAAGGGCTGCGGTGCACCGAGTCAATGCAGCAATTAGTTTGATTAAACCTCAAAGAAAGAAAAGGGGATGAGGGGGGTACATGCATCCCCCCCCCCCCCCCCCCCCCACCTTGCGCTGACCCCTGCTCGGTGTCCCCAACCTCTCTGCGCAGTTTTTACTCGCCATTGATTATTCATTAGGATTCATGATGAGGAAGCAAGCCCTCGCCACATCAGCGTTTTCCCAAAAGTCTCGCAGGGTGTCAGCTCCTGCCACCCCGCAATACGCAGCCATTAATCAGAGCTCTCAGCGAAGGAGCCATTACGCAAGACTGGCTTTTACTGAAAATGGACAAAACGCAGCCGTTTTGCCTTTGCGTGAATTTCGGAAAAGGATTCCAGACCTAGAGAGAACAACACAGTTTAAAACGCTTAAAAAGATCATCTTCAAATACAGTAACAGTTAACCAAGCTTTTTCTCATTCTTATTCAACTATTTTTTTTTTCTTTTCCTTGTATTGTCATGTAGGCTGATTGCATTTGGCACAATGCTAACGGACATCTGGTTTAGGGAGCGGACTCACAATTGTTGGTGGAAATATCGTAGTCCGTTCGTCATCGAGAGGAGTACTTCTCAAATGGGGGTACAGTACTTCATTGCACTTCAGGGCATATGCGAGATTTTAACAGCGATTCCGCAGGTATCGGCACATCTAATTGAATGCTTTTAATTTTGCAGCGCAAGCACTGGATTTTTCTTTTCAAGTTAAAATAAAATGAATTGGAACATGAAGCAGCCTACAGCTAAATTGTGTTATAAAGATTTTGCAAATTATTGCATGCCTTTATTTTGCAAGGTTCTACACGGACATGCATTCATCTGTCAGCAGATGAGCGAGAATTATCGAGATGATGTTACACGATTTATCTTCCCGAGTTGCTGAATGAAAAAGCCCGAGAGACACCAACAGAAATGCGGTTCCAAAGTTGAATAAATCAGACACGGATGGCACAGTATTCTGTTATTTTATGAGGTCCAAAAATGCTTTGGATGAAGTTTTGGCACAAGTTATTTTGGACATATATGCTGCCTAATTTTTATCCGATCTGGGAACCGTCATAGAGTTGGTCTTAGGACAAGGGAGGACTGGCAGGTGTGATTATATATCATGCCTCATTCTAAAGTATGCAAAATGTATTAGTACATTTTTATTTATTGTAATAACCAAGTGTAGAGTTTGTGTTTTCTCCCTGCACTTGCGTGGGTTTTCTCCAGGTACTCCAGCTCCCACCCACATACCAAAAACAGGTTGATGTAGACTCTAAAAGTCTAAATCATTAATAGAAATCAATGTGAATGTGAATAGCTGTCCAGATATATTGGTGACTATATATTTTTTTTTAGGATGACATAAGCAACTACTGATTTGGCACGCATATTACAGCAGTCCTTTTTCCAAGCCAATGCTAACGGCTAATGTTTTGACAATGCTGGCATCCATTCCCCAAAACTTTTCTCTGCTAATTAATTTTGTCCTTTGCATATAATCCTTTCTTTAAGCTACTTACTAAAAAAAAAAAAATGACAGTCAATATTCCCTGATCCCATGAATACACATACCCTCCCCCCCACCCACAGCCGGTCTCTTCAGATCACCAAGTTAATGATTAACCTGCCCGAGTGCCCCCCCCCCCCCCCCCCCCCCCCCCTCCCCTCCCGGTACGCAGTTTCAGCCTCGGAGGAGAATGACAGTTATTTCCTGCCCCCGCTTCGTCTTCTGCCAAGCAAGCACAGATGCTTATTTTCAGGCGCAAGCGCCAATCCCCCTTCCATCCCTCCTCCTACCCATGAGCCCTGCCTCACCCAGGCATTTAGCACCTGGCTGATTGCTAGAAGTGTGGGGGAGTGCAGTGAGGAGGGAGTAAAGAGATTGCAAAATGGGAGCGAGGAAGGAAAAAAAAAAAAATAAGGGCGGCTCTGCTATTGGTTTGACCATACTGTATAATCACAGCGGCTGAATCATCCTGCCAGCTAGCCATTGAGCATGCGAGGCGCTTTTATTCCGCAGCAACTCCCCAGGCCGGGGCACGCTTTCGGGGCAACGTGCCCGTAACTGACACATCTCCGATGACACGGCCGTGTCCGCTTGCCTCGGCTTGCCCTTTGTGCGCTTCTCCGGCAATCGCGAGAGGACGAGGAATGACAGACGCACGCTTCGTTTTAACGTTGGCATTTACAGTACAGTGCGCAAGCAGCAGAAGCTTCCAAAGCGGGGGTGTGTGTGTGTGTGTGTGTGTGTGGGGGGGGGGGGGGGGGGGGGGGGGGGGTTGATGTGGGGCAGGGCCGGGACATCTGGCCACCGGATCTCCCGGTGTGCCTGGATGAAGACGAGGGCAAAAGACGGGACAGCGGGTCATCTGCACTTGGCAAGGGGGACACGTCAATTCATTTGGTTAATGTCATAAAAAGCATCTCCGCTCTCCGCCCAGAAACCAGAACAATCAGCAGAAACCTCATAGTGGACCCGCCTTGTGTTCATTTCCTAGCAGCATTGTAGAACACAGTTTTACGAGTGTTATGCTAAATCATTTGAAACCGCGCCAACAAAAAAAATGGACAAAAAGTGTATTTTTGTCATCTATAACTGTACTGTACTGTACCATGAGTCGCAGGTAGTAACATCAAATATTTATGCAAGTCAAGTCAAGTTTATTTGCATAGCCCTGAATCACCGCAGCCTCAAAGGGCTTCACAGGTGAAAAATAAGACACACAGAACATCGTAAATACACAAGAGCATTCCCTGAACAAAGCTCCCAGAAGGGGAAGGAAAAGCTGAGTTATTATTACTTTGAGTATTACTATATTGTGATTGAAAAAGTTTTAAAATATGTCAATAATTGAGGGTGCGCCTTATATATGGAAAACGTTTAAAAATACGTCATTAATTGAGGGTGCGCCTTGTAATCCGGTGCGCCTTATAGTGCGGAAAATACAGTGCTTTTGCACTTAATTCCCGAAAGTAATTACCTAAGTCATGAATTTGTTTAGTATCGCCCATTGGTAGACTTTTTTTAGCCAAACACTTTCAAAATATAATGACATCATATCATCACTCGTATCTCAAGGCACCACTGTATTAGCATACAAGCGTGTAAGAAGTCCAGCTCACATAATATGTCACCTTTAAACAATTTGATATGAAAGAAACCAAGCTCATGAAACCCACCCGAGTCAAAACGGTGAACCCTCCACGCGGCCCTCCTTTTTGGGTCCAACATGAAAGATGGAATAACACAGCCTCCCTGAGCCCATTTGGTTCCGGACCGCACGCGGTGCGGTCCGCTCACAGAGCCCGGGATTACGGCAGATTATCCTTCGCGGCTGGATCGCGACTCGGGCGCAGAAGGCCGGTCGCCGAATTGACAAAAACCGCAGGTGTCGGCCACGGGATGACACCTGTTGGATTCCATGGGAAATGGATTTATTTGATGTGCTAAACCGGAGGGGATTATCCAATGCGCAACGTAGCTGGCAGTCAGCCGCCACCTAGCAGCCTTTTAATCTATTAATGCTCGATAAACGCCACCTGGATTTAGCGGGTCCAGATGAGACGCGCTCGTTTTGGACAATTGGCTTTTATTTGAGGGAATAGCCCTGAAAGCCACTCACGAGAAAGACTTCCAAAAATGTCTACGGTCTGCTAAATTCTAACTACGTTATTGCTGCTCAAGGAATATTGCCAAATTCTAGTCTTTAAACTGCCTCAGATGTTTTTTTTTCCATCTTTGTATGTGATTCAGTAAGGTTCGATCCAAAAATCCGCCATTAAAAAATAAGCAGACCAAGGCCAAACACTCCTTAAGATATCTGTCTGCCTCTGACTGGTTAAGAAAAAAAGATGCACCAGGTAACAGTTCCATTCGATTCCTTTATGTAAAACTCCCACACATAACAAGTTGCATTCTGTGATTTCTGTGAGTCACTGCCCCTTTTGGTTCCACAAATCCTGAAGGTAGTTGGACATACTTTTCTCTTGCCCTATTTCCACTATACAAAGTCTAAAAAAAATAATAATAATAACAACAACAACAAAAAAAACACTGATACTACCATGTACTAATGACAACATTTTTCTTCCACAATTTAGGCCAAAATAAACTATGTAGCCATTACCAGCTACAAAAAGTTTTAATTTAATAGTTAAATTATTTTCTTGTGTAATTAATACCTTAAAAAAACAATATTTTTCACTTGCACTCAGGTAAAAATGACACAAAATCACTACTTGGGTAACAACCAATCACAGCTCACCTGTTTTCTGGGTTTGGTCATGTGACATTCACAAACACAGTGGTTACCTGAGCCTTAAGATCATGTGATGTCATTTTCATTTGACATCAAGCGAAAAGTTCTCTTAAAAGTACTACAGTGCTTGTATATGAAAAATAATCAAATTTATGAGACATCCTCCTGAGACCCAGTCCATTCATTTGTGTCCAACATGGTGTCCATTTTGTCTCACAAAGAGCCAAGTGACTTACATCCCACCCAAACAATAAGACATCCAAGTGCAAGGATGTCTTCTACTGAGGACACTCGAACTTATTAGAGTAGCTCCAAAGAGTCAAGAGATATAGACCACAGGTGTCCAAACTGCGGCCCGTGGGCCATTTGCAGCCCGTGATCCACATTTTCATGGCCCGCGGTATATGGCAAAAAATACATTGACAAGGTCCACAATGTTATTTAAGAAGAGTGATGAAAAGGTTTGGAATAATTACATTTTCATAGCCTTTGTGTAATTGCTTGCTTGATTGATTTTTCTTTCATGTTTAATAATCCCTCCATCTAAGGTCAATTTAGAGCACAGTTGTCAAACTCAAGGCCCTGGGGCCACATCTGGCCCCCAACATCATTTTACGTGGCACGCGAAATGCTGATTTGACCAAGTTTCTGGCTAAAATACCAAATTTGCAAGTTGGATTCAAATTTTGAATGTTTTGGGGACATAAAAAACAAATTCAATAGTGATGTTTGTTTGTTTTTTGTAAAAAATTAACTTAAAATGATTGATGTGACTTTTCCGACGCGTTTAAATGGTTTTGTCAATCTTTGTCACGTATGAAAGATTAACAATGTCTCAGCGGAACTCCGTATAATGAAACATGAGGTCACAGCCACTCTCAGTTGTCACTTGAAGCACCGCGGGCGACAGACATCCACTTCCCGCCGCCGCCGTCGACTTTCGCCGGGAATGATGGAAAAGGTCGCCCGTGGCGCGACCGACTGCGTTATTAAGCGCCTTGTGTTTCTCGTCCATAGAATACTGGGAAGGAGCCTTCCGCTGCCCTCGGAACGGAAGCATCGTGCGCTTAAATCCGCCGCTCGGTCCGAGTCCGAGTGCTGCGAGCGGCGGGGCTTAAGAGCAGCTGCCAACGTGGCCTTTAGATGGAGTTGGCTTGCCAGGTCAGGATGACAGATGGCTTCAAGACACACTGTTGAATACATTATGAAAAATGAAGTCCTGGGGGATGGGATGCAAGCGGAAAAGACAGAAAGGGTCCATGTTTGCTGCGTTTGCCGGCGATTCCCTGTGTAGGAATTTGCAGAGCTCTCCATGAGAGCTGGACCGAGCTGATCTTTCTGAGATCGCTATTAGGAATTGGACGTACAATTAGAACATCACACGATTTCTTATCCATTCACAGCATGAGATCATTTATTATTTTATTTTACATTGTTGTTTTTTATACGTGGGTGAATGCGCATGTCTGTTAATGCTCTTCATGACAGCAAAACGTGATGAGAATGTCCAAAGAAACCTTACCATCCTAAATCTTGTTATGCTTTTATTTTGAAGTTCTTCCTAAAAGCATGTCGCAGCTTAACTAACTTGACTCACAGATTGTTGCTCCAGATATTGCAAGTCAACACATCGCTATTTGAAATCAAGTTCAATCGCTAATTCAAGGCGCGGAAAATGTTCCTGTCGCCAGCGTTTATCAAAACGTCTACCATAAATTAGCCACTGGCTAGCAGCGCTCGAGATCCCAGTAGAGCGGTTGGATTACTTTTTCAGAGGCAGTTTATCAGACGCAAATGACTCCTAGCCGTTGCCGTTTGTACTGATCACTTTTGAATCGGTCTGACCGTGTTCTGTGGTCATCAATTTGTTTCATTGACCGTGTTTATATTTTTGCAAATTTCGCATCTCCTCTCAGGGAATTTGGATGTCGTCCCATCCCTAGTAGCTACCAAGCCCTAACCTTCGCAAGAGGAACCAAAATCCCCTCACTTCTCAGCCATTCACCAAGAGCATTCGAAACCAAATTTCTCGCTTCCCGGGAAGCAATAACCCCGCTGTTTTTTGAGCGGCATACGTTCCACAAAAAATCAGGGGTATAGCCGGCATCAAAAAGGTCAAATCAGTACTTGGCTTTTCAGCACCGCAGCTGCGGAGCACTCTTTAAAACGTTATGGATTGTTTCCGAGAGGCTGATTGATCAAGGACCCCGCTACCTGAGTGCCTCTTGAGAATGTCCACTTCCCTCCCCGAAGCTCCGCAGGGGCCAACGAGCGCCGTGTCGCCCGCTGCCACCGCCTAACCTTTAACCGAACAGTGTTTTAATTAAAGCGCGTCAATTCCCAAAGGACATTTGGGAGTCGCCATTCCCCACACCCTGCTGCGTTTACACCCAGCATTCGGAATTCCGAAGGAGAGTCGCTCTTTGTTTAATGAGCATCCCCCTTCGGTGTTCCTTCCTCCTCCTCCTCCTCGTTGTCTCCAAAACAGATGGATTATCTGATACGCCTTTGTAGTTTCCCGCCACTCGCAGACAAATGACTAGCTGAGCGAGACAAACACTCGTGAGTGTGTCTTCCATTGGCTTTTGATGTTTAATGGACTTTGTCCTGGTAGCGACGGATGAAGGAAGGGATATCGCCGGCATCCTGCTGAATTTAATGAGCCGGCTTTTTAGCTGCTCTGACCGGCCTTCGTCGAAAGCGGAACAGAGCACTTTTTTAGCGAGCCAATTACGGCCAGCGGTGAGTTGATGCGTGAAGCAAATGAGTTGAGGCAAAGTGGACTTCTGATTTCCACTAACGCCACGCCGACCTGCCTCCCCTCCCTCAGTCGACAGGCCCACACAAAACGTGTGTATTTTTAGGAGATGGTGACTCCCTCTCTGCAGGCTTTTCTTTTCATGCACGCCGAGAAAATAAAACACGAAGACACAACGAGAGAGAGGGAAGACGAGTGTGACTCATCCACAGCTTCCACAGTGTCACTCTGACTCTTTTCCTCTTTATCTATTTCTAGGTTCCCTTCAAAGGAATAAAGCTTGATTTCAATCTCCTCTCGATTTTACCATTCAATCCCGTATAGCTAAACCGAAAGGCAGCCGCTAACTACCTAACAATTTTAGTCATTCTTACGACCTCGCTAGATTGATATCGACGTCGGATTCGATTATTTGCAGCACTGTAACTAGCTAGCTACTGTAGATTCTATGAATCACTGAATAAATCAAAACTGTTTTTCATACTTAAAACTTCTATCTATCTATCTATCTATCTATCTATCTATCTATCTATCTATCTATCTATCTATCTATCTATCTATCTATCTATCTATCTATCTATCTATCTATCCATCTATCCATCTATCCATCTATATCTATCTATCTATTTAGCTAGCTATCTAACTAGCTAACTACTGTAGATTCTATGAATCACTCAATAAATCAAAACTGTTTTGCGTACTTAAAAATGATCTATCTATCTATCTATCTATCTATCTATCTATCTATATCTATCTATCTATTTAGCTAGCTATCTAACTAGCTAACTACTGTAGATTCTATGAATTACTCAATAAATCAAAACTGTTTTGCATACTTAAAAATGATCTATCTATCTATCTATCTATCTATCTATCTATCTATCTATCTATCTATCTATCTATCTATCTATCTATCTATCTATTTAGCTAGCTATCTAACTAGCTAACTACTGTAGATTCTATGAATCACTCAATAAATCAAAACTGTTTTGCGTACTTAAAAATGATCTATCTATCTATCTATCTATCTATCTATCTATCTATCTATCTATCTATCTATCTATCTATCTATCTATCTATTTAGCTAGCTAGCTAGCTAGCTATCTAACTAGCTAACTACTGTAGATTCTATGAATCACTCAATAAATCAAAACTGTTTTGCATACTGAAAAAGTATCTATCTATCTATCTATCTATCTATCTATCTATCTATCTAGCTAGCTAGCTAGCTAGCTAGCTAGCTAACTACTGTAGATTCTATGAATCACTCAAGAAATCAAAACTGTTTTGCATACTGAAAAAGTATCTACAGTATTTATCTATCTATCTAACTAGCTAGAGAGCTAGCTAGCTAGCTAGCTAGACATCGGTGCATCTGTATCATTCTTGTCAGCTAGTTAACGCTTAATTGATGTAGAATTGAGTTTATTCAAATGCATTATAAATAGTTATCTATAATTTATTATAAATGCATGCACACAAACAAAATCTGCGAGTTTGGAAATAATTATATCATAACAAATCTATCCATCCATCTATCCAGTCTTTAATCTTCGTATCCTGTCTGCAAATATGAATTCATGCCACATTGAATCCAATCAACAAGCAAAACGCCCACTAATAAGCGGATTTTGCATTAAATACGTCATATGCTGCACGATGATGGCGGGCCGACCATTACTCGGCAACAACGGATAATTACGTGCGATGATGTAACGCAGCGAGCAAATAAGCTTTGCCCAGCATGCAGCCGAGTGAAGAAGCGTTCAAGGTTGATTTGACAGCGAAAATGGTCCACTTAAAGCGTCACGCCTGCAACTGTCCTCTCATTTGTTTGCTGCGTGGGTGAACTCAAGGCAGGGAAACACTTCGAAGGATTACCTCCAAGCAAGTTCATTTGGCTGCGCTGTTCGCTGTAAACTTTATTGGCAACAGCAAACAATACATTTCTACACATTTTTACATATACTGCATATATATTTATTTTTTAAAGGTGGCTGTTCGGAGATTTCTGTTATTCTTTATTTTCTTAAATTACCTTTTTCTGCTTGTCTCTTTTGAATTATGCCGCTCAAAAGAACATCGTCACCCTTGGGAATTAATAATTAAGTCAGAGTGTTGCTGTACAATACATCATTAGCTCATTTTGTATTCCGCTAGGCAGGGCACACGCTGCTGAAACATGATTGGCTGCTGCGTTCGTCCTGCAGCAAAATGATTGGATACCGCACGGTAAGATATATTTACAATGTACTATGTCAGTTAGTATCGGGAAAAAGGGAAAATTTTACATTCCCAATAAGCTCCCAAAAGCTATGTTTTAAATGCTAATACATTGGGTGAATTAGACCAAGATTTAGAGGTAGGCAAAAAAAAAAAGACAGAAAAATTTGCTACAAAAGATGCTAAACGATGTTCCTCCGCGAAAGTGTCATGGGACTTTACATTATATCTCGCCAATTGCTACATTAAGATGATAAGCTTTTGATGAAAGCACAATTTAAACGATCTTGTTTTTATGTTATGCCGACCACGAATTAATTGCGCCGTGTAATTACTATCCCTGTTGTTTCCGGGCCTCCCTAGAGATGAAATGTAGCAATTAGCATAACTATACTCCACTATTAGCGCAAAATTCCCAAAAGATTTAACAGAGAGGAGAATCCCGTTAGGACTAACAACTGAGATAAATCGGCAGTTATGGGCCGTTAGCAAGGTAAAGACGGAATGATCCGCACGTATCGTCCTCAAAAATTGTCCTCGCAGCGGATCAGTGAACAAACCGGGTTTGTCCGATGACTCAGTGTGTCTGTCGTGTTCACTCTTGTGTCACTCACTGCCCGGCTGCCCCTAACGGCCTCCATTTCTTTTCTTATTTTCTTTCAAAGCACCGGAATTCTTTTCCCCCTCAAAAAATGTTCCATAATTCAAAAGCGCCTCATGTGTTTCCACTTGGCATCCCCTCGTAGCAGACGCGCACCATCTGTTGTCCGAGACGTCTGGAAAAGTCGACTGTGCCAAATGAAGCAAGGAGATGTTTAAATCAAATCCTGATAGGTGTATTTTTATTGCGTTTTTTTCAGCTTTTGAGTGGTGCTCGGCGCTCGTCTGCTTTTGTCTGGGGGGAGGTGGGAGTTGCCAAAAAAAAAGTAGCTAGTGACCTAAGAGCCACGGTTCAATTCCTCTGGCCAGAGTTAGTTTTATGATCCTGTGATGGACCGCATATATTACTCGGAAAAAGACACTTCGCGATTGAAATAGGTAATGATCGTAACGGCTCAAATTTACTGGTTTTGGTCACGTGACCAAAAGTGAGTCTGAAATGTTCTGGACAAACCTAATCCAACATTCCTACTATTTAAGTCAACGTTCGCGGGTCACTCAACTTTATGTGTCTCAATCTGATATTGACATCAAATATTGACCTGATATCAGTTCTAACTGGATTGGATTTTAGCAGTCCACATGCAAACATTATATTAGCACTCATACTCTATACTTCTATACAGGAAGTTATATACTAAGTTTTTAAGTTATATACTATTTACACTACTATATATACTATACACTTTTGCCTTTTATCTGTCCAATAAATGGAAATTTGTCATAACTTTGTCTGAATAGTATCAATTGAATAAATGTCTTAAACAAAAAAAAATAATCTAAGTAGAAGCATGTATCATTACTGTTGGTATCAAATCGGATCGATATCGGTGTCAGACAATTTTCACTCTGCAATATCGTGTCGTATTGGAAGGGAAAAATTGGTAGCGGAACACCCCCACACTTTGTCTCGTATACAAAAATCCTATTTTGGGGTCATGGCGGCAATTCCAAAGTTTTGAATAAAACGTTTTATCTATAATGCTTGCAATATTTCAGTTGCAAATTGATTAGCCAAAAAGCTGCTACTACCTGATAAGCACTTCAGCATTGTAATGTCATTTTATATTATATAGTATACATTATGTACTACATATTATTCATAATCTCATGTTTAGACAAATAGAGGCTGATAGAAATTACATAATTATTGTAAAGTAAATTTGCGGCATGTGCAATTTCCCCGACTAAATTCCTGCTACTGAAATAGTAGTCCATGGTTTTAGCGATGGAAAAGTAGAGCAATTTTAGGCTGAGTCGCCACCACTGGGAGCAATTACCCAATTGGATCACTGCATTAAATATAAAACGCAAACCTGCCAGAAGGAAAAAAAAAAAAAGTAGCAGCTGTTGGATTTGGTGAGAAACTCCAAAAAGACAACGACGCTCACAAGCTAATGGAGGCTAACGAGGGTCTGTTGTATTTAATTCCTGATGTAATTTACAGGAGATTAAAGGCAGCAAGAAACCACATTGCTGCGGTAAACCGAGCATGTCTGTGGAGTATAATATGGCAGCGTTCGGAGCTAAGGCTTTTCCCGCACACAATGGCTGCCACATGCGCTGAGTGTTTGAGTATTGCTCTATTAGTGGCGGCAACAGATGCTCACATACAAGGCGAGCTGCGGTGGTTTAAGCTGTGCGACCGCAACAAACTTTTTACCGGCATCTCTCACACGCGCCGCACTCTAAGGCTCGATTGGGATTTTTTCATGAGGTCGTTCATATTTCCAAATAAATGCGACCTGTATGTGACGATCTGTGCGTTTGTCATGTTTACAAAAGTACCGCAATGGATAGCCGAATATTTGTCATACCGGAGCCACAATATTTAAGGTGGAAAGGTGCTCTATTTGGTCATGGCATTTTGTGCCGTGACAGCAACGTCTCCCTGGGTTGTGCGAGCGAAAGGAGACGCTCACACACATACACAAAGAAAATACACTTTATCTCCCTTTGTTTGAATATTTTCAAACTTTTCCGCCACGTTTCGCTATTGTTTCGTCGTTTTGTTTTTTTTTCCGAGCTACTTCCGCCTTTGTGAGCGCAGACTTGTGATGTTTGTTGCATGTTTGTTACGTCTGGGTCAGATATATGACCTGGCCATACATACTGTAGTCGCAAGGTAAAAGATCGGAAACGTGTTGGATTTAGTACGACATACCCAAGTGGCCTGTGTCGCGTTCTCAAAAAAATTGGATACGTATCGCTAACACAGACCTCAAAAGATTAGATACAGGTCTGTTAGTGATGAAAAAATTGTAATCGTGTCACTTCAGGCTGCAGTGTGAACCTAGCCTAAAGAAAAACAGTCGGCGTACTGCGTTTTGCTTGGCATGCAGAAGCCGTACTCCTTATCGGCCTCAGGCTATGTCCGTGTAAACAACCTTTACCCCCTCAAAAAATCTCCACGATTTCCACCTGAAGACTCAGGCTCAGCACGCGACGAAGCAACAGGTGGCACTGGAGCCGCAAAGCCTTTTCTGGCCAAGAAAAGCCTTTTCTGATAAGGCACTGTCATAATGACGGATCAAGAAAAGCGGGATGGGGTGAAGGCTCATTCGCTAAACCTCATTCTTTAATGGCATGCTATGCTTTTATGGTCAATCCGCAATATGTTTAAAACATACAGAGGATTGAAATTTCATTTATTAGGGCCAGTAGCACGTGTCTTTTCAGTTCTGCGGGGTTGCCGTTTTGATTACAAAGGTGCACGCCTGCGGTGCGTTTATCGACGAGGATGCCTGCAAAGCAAATCCTAAAATGTAGTCTAGTGTAAATGGAAGTGCATCTGCAGACCGTGTGCAAGTCCAAAGCGGTCAACGGATGATGGATAAGCCTGGAAGGAAGCGAGTGCTGACGTCAGTCATGAAAATCCGCAAGTCAAGCATGAAATAGCTGCAAATCACTACGTTTTCAAAGCTAATGGATAGCATCTGTAGTCACAGTTTTAAAAGCAGCCTGTCAACGAATACCAAACATATTTTGAAAAATAATACACATTTCATTTGTGTCCATTTATTATTAGTCTATAATGTTTAACTTACTTCAGCTACACTACCAAGTCCGAGTGTGCTCAAGAGAGGACATCCTGGCCTCATCGCAGTCCTTCCTTGCTACAAAACGTAATATCAACAGCGGCCAGAGGTGGCGCCAAAAACAAGTAAAAAACAGCACAAATAAATGAAGTTTTAAAGCATAAACTAAGTTCCAAAACATCATTATTTCAGGAGTGGCCCATGCAGTCCGGTACCACTTGATCCACGAACGGGTACTGGGCAGCGGAACCGGCGGTTGGGGACCCCTGGTCTATATGATTGCACAGTATTTATACCGCTCCTACATAGTATTTAAACAGCTATTTTCTTTGAAATTCACTGTATTGATGCATGAAACACAGAACAAAACTTAATTTTACACCGTGAAAGTTTTTGGGATTCCCATAGCTATTTAGTTTAAAACAAATGTAGAAAAACCAAAAGATTTCAACCCGGGGTTTTCAGCACATTGTTTTTCTATGTAGAACAAACAAAGAAAGGACAAAAAAAGAAAATCGAAAATTTCACCAAGTGGCCCTTTCTATTGGCAGAGTGAAAGAAAAAAAAATTGCTGTGGACGTACGGCAACCAGAGACTGAGAAGCGAAGCGCCGCTCAATGAAACAAGGAGAAGCGAGGCTGGTTGTGTTAATCTCATTACACCAAGAACCCTGAGGCTTCTCTGGCCCTATTTATAGCAGCCTGACAGAAAGAGAAAGGCCGGCCTTCGTATGTACGCTGCCGTCGCTTTTGCTTATGCAACTGAGTGGCAAACGAACATGCCGATCACATGAGGGGGGGGGGAAGAAAGGACGACCTCCAAAAACAAGATCTCCCCTCGCCGAAAACTGCAATCAGGAATCTGGATGCGATATTCCGCCAAATACGAAATACGTATCGCTCGTATAGATGTTTCCCTGCGAGTCTCTTGAGTGGTCACCTTGCCAGGAAATGGGAGGAAAAAAATGGGCGAGGACTCAATTTTGATCCTCTCACAACAACAAAAGCCCTCATTTCCCACAAGTAATCACACAATGGGCCCCGGGACGCACACTCATGCACACAACACGACACGCTCACACAAAGTGAGAGGGAACTCAGACTGGGGGAGTTAATTACCTCCACCAAGGAGGTTCTGTTTTCACCAGCGTGGGTTTGTTTATGTGGCACTTTATGAATTGTTGTTTTTTTTTAAATGACAGTTATTTTTGGTCCCATTAGTGTGTTTATTAGAGACAATGTGTAATGTAATGAGGTCACAAAATGATTTAAAAAAAAAAACATCCTAATCCGCCCCCTCCCTTGCTAGAGGATTTAAAAGTGAAACCCAAGTCACAGAGAGTGGAGTCATATATGCCGACTAAGTAGAATCGTAGCGGTGATGACATAGAGTTCCACTACAAAACAACAAAAGATAAATAAATAAAAACAAATCATTTGTTTTTCAATTCGGACTGGCCAAATGGTCACCAATGGATGTCGATCAATATGTTACATTAAAAGTACAACTATTAGTACATTATTTATATTATTAAGTCATTCGCTGCCATTGACGACTATTGACGTCAAAGGCGAGATGTTTAGGTAAAAATCCATACAGTGAGTTAAGATCCTTACATGAAAATGTTCTATTTAAAAGGGGGGTCAAGTCCAAATTTTTGTTTACAATATAATATAGCATATATGCCCCTATTAGTCAAAACAACATTACACAACATTATATAACATTTTTGTTTATATTTGTCATCTCAAGGAGCGGCCATTTTGTTGAAAATTAAGATGTAGTTGCTTAGGGCTGAAGTACCAACCAATTACGGTTCACTTGTTTTCCAAGTTAGGTCATGTGACCTAACCTTCGCAAACTGAGTAGTGATTAGTCATTAGCCGGGCCCTGAGCAACTGTGATGTCATTTTTAGTTGGCAGCAAGTGGCAAAATGGCCGCCCCAAGAGACCTAATTCATATTCCACAAATGCAATATTCATCAAAATACAGTGTTTAGGCTAGTATGGCAGGATTGAAAATGTTATTGTCACAAGAAAATATTTAAAATGATTTCCCCTTTGATTTAATGTAATGTTAAATAAAAAAAAAAGAATTAAAAATATAAAGATATATAAAGAAAATCAAATCAAACAAATTACTAGGGTGCAACTATTGGTTATTATAAAAATGTTGATAGTTGTTTTTCAAAGTAAAGGAATGAATGTCTTATTTTGACGACTACAGACATCGGAGAATATTTACGATTAAGTGACTGAAGATCTGAGGATTTGAACAATTTGGAATTAACGTCTAAATATTTAATTTTGATGAATGAATTCATTACGGTACCTCGTCTAGCCAGAAAAGGATGGATTTAAATGAGATAAAAGCACATTTTTTTTTTTGAATCACGATGCTGTCATATTCTTATGAGATAAGACAAAAATTGCGTTGGGAGCACATTTGACAGAATTCATTAATTGAAATTAACTTCTTCAATTTGACTGGCCTAATTTGATCAAATTACTTGGTCATTTGTTGTCTGTTTGTTACTTGTGTCTCTGGAGGTATGACTTCACAGCTGGCTATCGTTTAAGCGTTTTTTTTTTTCTTTTAATTTGTTGAGATAAGTGCATTCGAAGGAGAAAAGGAAGAGGAAGAGTGGCTGAACTGACCCGCGAGCGGCGCATTGGGCCCGTCTGCCCTCTGACACGCCGAATGCGGCGCACTGATGTGTGTGACCTACAAGGAGACAGGTTGCGCTCACGCGTGGATCCGACCCCGCCGGCTGACCTCCTTGACACTCGCCCCAAGCGCCATTTGTGCATCGTGGAAAATTCTTGTAGCGGCTGCAGGTGACCGCTTCTACTCCGGTGTAGGACCATCTACATGTCTGTTTGTTTTTCCCTCTGACTCAGACAGGAAGCGGCCTTCTTGAGTTGACACCAACGAAAGAATTAACCAGGAAAACGACCACGTCTCACAGACTTTTATGGGGGTGTAATACTACTGTTGACCACTAGATTGCAGCACGCAAGTTTGTTTGCCAATGGATACGTTTGAAAGAAGAAGTTAAAGTATTTAAATTCAGCCTAGTTTTAGGACAGAAGGCTATTGAAAGTCAAATCCTCTTTAATCCTGCTTTATACGCCTACAGAAAGCAATGACTGTACATTCATTTTATGTACATTTAAATATATGATTATTGATGTATATTTTGAAAAAAAAATGTTAGTTTTAGTTTATTCACTGAAAGCAGAGGCATCCGTAGACTTACACTGTTTTGTGTTGGGTTTTTTAAACTATTGGATGCATCATACTGATTTTGATTGGGTTCCCTAACCTGTGGGTGGTATTTCTTTCCTCCCTTTTTTTTTCCAAATTGGCCAAAAAATGAAAGTGCACTTTTGAAGTGTCATAACCAAGTAATTATTATTTTTACTTTTACCACACAAACTGTTCACACCTGGGGGGACATTGGCTCAGTGGAAGAGTCATCGTCTCCCTACAGATAGATGATGGGTTTGATCCCCAACCATTGTTTCAATGTCAAAGTGTCCTTGAGCAAGACACTAAACCCCTAGTTGCTCCTAATGCGCTTTCATCAGAAGGTAAATTATCAATATAAAGTTATGAAGTGTTTTGAGTAACTAAGGTAGAGAAACGCCATTTAAACTGTTCAATTACATTTTGCCAAGCCCCCCTAGGACAGAGAAAAGTTTTCGCTCAAAAATCAAAAAAAAAAATTTTAAAAAGAAACTTCACATGATAAAATCAAAGCCTAGTAGGTCAGGCAGGCAGGCAGGCAAACAAGACGAAATACGAGCAGGCGGGTAGACATGACTAGAGGATGATCCGACAAGAAGAGAAACAAAACAGGGAACTAAATACACTCAAACTGATTAGGCAACAAGAAACATCTGGGCAAGAAACAATTGTAGCTAGGATGCTGATCGGTCAACACAAAGCGGCGTGTTGACAAGGACGTGGACACAATCAAACTAACATGTCACCAAGACAAATAGCAAGAAAACATGAACAAAACTAAAAGTCAAATCTATCACATAATTCCAAACCATGACATGAAAGTGTGTTTAAAGACTTTCAATAAATCTGTATCATAATCTTCCAAAGAAAATTGCTCTTATTAGTAGTACCTAACCAAGTGTGGTCCCCCTTCAAGTTTGCCCGTTTTTTTGCCCGCTTTCCATCCCGAAAACGTGGCAGCGGGTTGCCTGACGTTTGAATTCCAAACTCAACGTTTCACTGCTTCGACAGCACCAAAATCAACAGAGCAGGAGGCGCTCGTTTTGAGTAGCGAAGGTCGACGTACATTTCATGCTCCGATCGCTCCCAGATGCTCGGGCGCAGGAAGCCCGACCTCCCCTAAAATGAAGCCGCGAGCTGCCGTGACGTCCCGGCCCCCCTCCCTCCGCCCCCCTCCCCCGGCATCATCATTTCCTCCCACGCGTTTCCACTTGCGCCCATTTACACATCATCTCCCGCAACGTCGGCGATATGTTCCATCTTGACGCCGTGTGGAATAAAAGCATTGCGATGGTGAAAATGGAATAAAACAAGCAACTGGAACGGCGTATAACAGCTTCCTTAGGTCTTAGGTGATTGGTCAAGTTCTTCCGCAGAAAACTCATTCGGGCATATTTCCGACGTTTTATTTGTCAATATCAATATTTATCCTCACAAAAATCAACAAAAAGTGTCAGACTTGTTATCAAAAGGAAATAATTATAAATAAATATTTGCCCACCCAAAAATATTAATGAATTACCGTATTTTCCGAACTATAAGCCGCAGCGGTATATAAGCTGCAGCAGCAAAAATTGAGAAAAAAAAAACACATCTTTTGCAATGGATAAGGCGCACTGGACTATAAGCCGCAGGTATATGGTGGTAATATGAAATTTTAAAATTTTCTTCATATATTTTTTTAATTGTCTACAACTGCAACATCTTCTCTTTAACAGACTGAATATGCCTGCATCTTTAATCCCAGCATTTTATTTATAGAAAATGGATGGATGGATATTACCAACAGAATACTGCAGAGTTAAATAGCAGTCCAAAGTCGAAATCAATACTTAAAAATTATTCTGTCTCCCGTTGTTTAATTGATAGATTATTTTAGTGAACATTGCACATACTGTGAATAAATAATATACACGATGATACATTTAAAAATACAATCATACGTTTATCTTGTATACGGTATATCAAATTTACACGTCACAAACTTTTATACAAGATCTTATTCAATTTAGACTTTTTAAAAAATATTTTGAATAATATATATTACATCTCTTTTTGTGCACAACAATTAATTCACATCTTTTCAGTTCTATTTCATAGTTGTTCCATAAACTGTTTACATGACCGGTGGGAAATACCAGCAGATAAGGTAAACTGGACTATAAATCATGATGAAAACGTCGCTTATAGTCCGAAAAATACGGTAATATTACAAATATTCAACACAAAGTGTCACAAGCATGACAATATACTCTGATGCATTTGAGTCAAATGGGAAAATCCTGATTTTTGACTCAATACAACTCATACATTCTAAACACAAGGCGAGTGGCAAGATCCCAATTGGTAAGGGTTAGCTTGTGTCGTTCCGCATCCGCGGCCTTCATTCTCACACCAACAATGGGGAACTATTTCAAATTAAACTACAAACGAAGAAATAATAAGAGTCTGATTCACACGGTGGATAACGACTGAACAAATGTCCGAACAAAGACGAGTGTGATTGGACTGGGCTAAGAGCGCGCATGCACGCGCGTACTGTACATACACACAAATAGAGAAGAAACCCGCCGCTATCAAGCGCCATCTGCGCCCATTCTTTGAAGACGCCAGCGAGCTCATTTTGGGATGCGGCATCCACGCTCGTGTGTGTGCAGCTCAACGTGTCTGAGGCGCTTCAAGAAATGGGATATCTAAATTATATATGTCAACTGAAAGTTATATGACGCCGTGACGCTCGGTGAATCGTAATGAGTCGCCGTTACTATCATCGGATCTACGGAATTCCAAAGGATGACATTTGGCATCAATACAATTTTGGTCTACAACAAGGCAACGATGCCAAAAACATGTTAGCAATCGTAATATGCTTGTTTAACATAAAACTTTAGCGTTTTTTTTTCCCACTATTTTCCATTTACTTTTTTATTATCTTACAGTTCATAAGAAAAATGATAGGCTTGGCTAATTCCAAAAGCAAAAATCTGTCATTACTATGCAAGAATACTTGAAAAAGTAAATACTGTGGCGCTTAAGTTTTTTAAGTTGAATATTATTTTCCACCAAAAATTCCAAAATACAGTGGACCCCTGTATTACAGCGTCCCTGGCTTACGTTTTTTTCATGTTGCGATGTTGGAAAACTGAGTTTTTTCGTCCCCTCTTTAAGGTATTTTCCCCGCTTTGCGACAAAAACAACTGTCATGACCCTAGGATGCTGGCTGTATTTGTGTTGTTTTGCCTCCATCTGCAGGCGTTTTTAGGTAATTGCACTTATTTTCTGTTGCCGTCAATGCCTCCATGCAACGCGTCACTACAATGCTGGTCTGCTATTGGCCGTCGTCTCCTCACTACGATGCTGGTCTTCTATTGGTCGGCCTCACTCGTTTCAAAATGACAAAATGGTAAAGCTTTGTTCTATCGTGGTTAGTTACAAAACCGTTTGGATTGCCCGCCATATGGTGAATTCGCCGAACGAGCCCAACCGCGGAACGAATGAATCTCCTAACACGGGGGCCCACTGTAACTAAAACCTTAAACATTCACGTACAGGATCTTTTAACCGCTAAAAAATGGTGCAGTAAGCACCAACCTCTGTAAACTGATTCAATTTGAACCTTAACATTTACACTCAAAGAGATATTTAGACCAAAATCAAGTGTAATTTTTATTCTGTTCCGACAAAGATCATCTTAGTTCTTTTAATTGCAAACAATAACAAAAAAGTGCAAAAAGCCTTCAATCTTTTAAACATAAAATTGACGCTTGAAAGAGAGAGTAAATTCAAGCGTCAATTTTATTCCATAAATAGCATCTTTTAGCATAAAACGTATTCTAAAAAATTGTCTTTATCGACTTTCAAATTATATAAAAAAAAAAAAAAAAAAATACGATAATCATCAAATGCCAAATATGAGTACTGATAATCGGCCCGGCTGATGATCGGTCCAACCCGTATGTCTGTTTCATCCAATCAGGAGTAAGTTTTAAAGCCAGCTAATGAGCGTATAATAAACTTAATGAAAGAATGGATTTTTTGTGCGATTCGGTAAGCGATTTCGTGTTTTAAAATCCTCTTCCCATTTTTTTTTTTTTTAACCAATCAACAATATTAAATTGATGAGTAGTGACACAAGCATGATGTGCGCATGCTTTACATGCTTTAATCAGGCATCTGGAGAGGCAGCAGCCACTCAGCTCCACTCTCCCCTGACATCGCTCACATTAGTGTGACAGGACGCTCCGCTCGACAGGTGTACGCCGTTTGTTCTTTCCGCGCCGTCGATTCCATGTGTGTGCGTTTTTTCTTTGTTTGTTTTGGAATGCGTGCGCGCCGCTGCGCGTTTGTCATCCTCAGTCCGACAGACAGCAGCCCGCAGCGCATTTCGCCTGAGATGTGCCCCTTCGGTGGTACACATTGGACGTGTGGGCTACGATTATGTGACAACATCCATCCATCTCCGGTTTATCCTGTTCTAGGTCACGGGTGAACCTGGAGACACTTGATTTGTAGACTCTAAGTAAGCTAACGTGCCGGAAAGGCTGTCGCCGGAATCGAACTCAGAACCTCACAACTCTGAGGCAGACGGGCCAGTCATTATTCATCCGTACTGCTTGAGAACCAAAAATTTGAACCGAGAACTTCTTGTCTTGGCGGTAGGCGTTCCAAATGTCGCAAGAGGTTGTTGAAATTAGACTTTGAACAAGGTAAGCAGAGCTGCAGTGAGTCTTGTAGATTGCGCAGTATCGTGTTGGCTGAACAGCATTAGCTTGCGAAAAAATACACTCAATTGGTGGCTCACTTATGTAAGGCACAGAAATGAGTCGTGCAGGGTAAGCAGAGCTGCAGTGAGTTTTGTAGATTGCACAGATTTGCGTTAGCTTAACAGCATTAGCTTCTGATAAGATTAACGTAATTGACTGTACACTGAAGTACGTTTTTTTTTATTTATATATATGTATTTATATATTTTATGGTTATAAAATCTGTGCTATAACTTTGGAGGTTTCATGAGCTTTAGCATTGGTGGTTGCTACTTTTTTTAACAGCTCAGTATATGTCTTTTTGTAACTCAGTCGCAATAGAGATCAAAGAGTACAATTTTAAATGGAATAATTATAAACAATTGTTTTTGTTTTTTGTCTATATGCATTGTGGTATTCAGATCATGATCAAGCTCAAAAAGTTAAATTCTTAAACTCTCATACAACATTGTTTTTAAATCACGTTTAATCGCCAAGTTGCAGCACCAAAAAAAAAAAAAAAACTAAATTATTTTGAAATTTTATTGTCTGTTGCCAGTATTTAGCAAAGCATCAATAGCATAAATTAGCCAGTAGCTAGCTGTGATTGAGTGCCTCCGAGAGCAGTCAGATTATTTTCAGAGACACTTTAAAAGACTTAAAGATGCTGACACTCTCACATGGTTGCTGTTGCTACTGATCACTATACCTGAGTCAAATGTCTCTTCTTTTTCTGGAAAACCGGAATTTATTGTATATCAGGCATTATTTTCTCTTATAAATTTTGCCTTGGTCTTGGCTCATCTCATTCACTCTCGCGAGACATCTCCTCTGGCGGGATTTGTGTCTCGTCCCGATCCTTCCTTGCATACGTCGCAATTCCAGGCCGGACCATTTAAAGATCAACGTCATCATCCATAATCCCGATTGGCCCGGCAGTTTGCTCAATAGGGCGCGGTTTCTTGATGACCGGACTTCTCAACTGCGCCAATTTCATCTAGACAAAAGTCTGCAAAGTGTTCCGTAACTTGGGGAGCTTCTTTAAATGATGAAAAGGCCCCCAATACATCTCCTTTAATACGAGCGCGCGGCTGATGACGGATCTATGATGCGATTAATGTCGTGTTGTCGCGAGCGAGGACAAAGCCGGAGCGGGAGAATCGCAGCGAGCAAGCGGACGAGAGGAGATGCAATCAATGCGAGTCATTTACGCCGGGCGCCGAATTATCACAAAGAGACAGGCAATCACAGGCAGTCCCTTTTTCCCCAAACACAAAAAGAGCCGGCCGAGTGGCGTTATTGGATCGTTCTGCCGCACAATGGCTCGTTCCTTTGCGTTACGATGGAAGTGGCGCATTGGATTTGAACACGCGGAAGCGTCTAATACAGTTTGGCGGCGTTATTACGCCAAAGCAAACACGACGGAAAGGATTGTGCGGCGGAGGAACAGGTGGCTTTGGCTTGTGAATTTTTGATGCTTTTGTTTCCTCTCGCCGGGATCGGCGCCCAGTCACACCTCGACGGCACAATCAAACCACAAAAACATTACTTTACAAACACTACTGCCTTGACAATACATCAAAAATTAAATTCCACATATAAAGGAAAGTTTCCTTTAATTGTTTGTATACAAAGAGTAGCTGCCCACCAGTCAGGTGTGAAATTAAACAACCATAGGAAATCCTTTGTGGGCCAACTAATACTGAAAATTTGTCCGCCAGCAAACTATTATGCTCTCCGAATTATCCGGGGAGGGGGCTGAAATTGAAGTTTGGACACGGTGGGATGAACATTGTGCTCTGGAGAGACTCAGAGTCTCCAGAAATCTAAAAAGAAGAAAAAAAAAAGACACTACATTTGAGTTTAGCCATTTTATGTTTTCAATATTAGCCAAAAGGGGGTGAAAAGTTGCTAAGCTGGCAAAACTGAGAACAGGTAAGAAGTTTAGCCAAAGCTAATAGTTGGTAATTAGTATCAGTTTTACAACAGAGCAGGTGCAGACTGTTGGATTTAAGTTCTTCATTTATTGTTTTAACAAGCTAATAGTTTTAGCTAACGTTTTGTTTCAGTTTTACAACAAAAAAGGTAGTTACAATTTTGCCATAAGGGTTATTCCTGTATTCTTTCAACAAGCTATTTTTTTGGCTAAGATTTAGTTTCAGTTTTTACATTTTTACTATCTTATTATTTTAACTCATGTTAAATTTCAGTTATACAGTACAGCAGTTACTTATAATCTTCTGTATTTGTGCAATTAACTTATTGTTTTAACGTGTTAGTTGTAGCTAACAGTTTTCGTTTAACAATAAAGTAGGTAGTTTGCTGTATTTATGTTATTAATGTATTGTTTTAATTAGATCATTGTTTTAGCTAACATTTAGTCTGAGTTTTAAAATAAAACATTTAGACTCCTTTATTTGTTTTGTTAATCTATTGTTTAATTGGTCTGGTATAACATTTAGTTTTACAGTAAAGCAGGTGCAGTCTGCTGCATTTGTCTTATTCATTTGTTTTAACTAGTTACTTGTGTAAACTAACATGACGTTTGAGTTTTACAATGTAATATTTATAATCTACGCTTCTGCTGTATTTGTGTTATTCATTGATTGTTTTAACAAGCTAATTGTTGTACCCAGCAAATAGTGTGAGTTTTACAATAAAACATTTAGTCTGCGTTATTAGCATTATTCATTTTTGTTAACCGGCTAAATGTTTTAGCTAACCTGCGGTTTGAGTTTTGCATTAAAGCAAGTACAGTCTTCTGCATTTGCATTTTGAATTTATTGTTTTAACTTGCTATATGCTTTCACTAACATTTGGCTTCAGTTTAACAAAGAATAAGTACAGCCTGCAATGTGCTATTATTGTTTTAACAGGCTAGTTTTTTTTAGCTATCAGTTTCAGTTTCTTTTCTTTTCAGTTTCTTACTGTTTAACTGAATTGTTTAACTGAGTTGTTTTAAAGATTTAAAGTATAAAAAAAAGTTGAGTTATGTGTCGTGCCATCAACGAAAAGCACGGCTGCCTCCGTTTTGACTAACTATGAAGATAGAAAGAGCGTCACGAAGGCCACCGGCTGAGTTCAAAGTGGTCACGCGCGGCATCCGAAGCGAAGCGGGCTCGATGAGCCGAGAGCAAACACAAAAGACGGACCTTGGACGCCAGCCGCGCGTCTCCTCGGTCGGCAAACAATCGTCTCGCGCCTGACGTCTCTGCCATGTGCCAGAGCGCCAAATTCCGGGCCCTCCGGAAGCTAATTAGCTTAAAACGGGAATTTGCGCAGCGCGCTCGGCGGTGTCAACAGATGGTGGCACGGTCACAAATGAGTTGTATTTGCCGGGGTGGTTTTCCTGAGCGCTCTCTGAGTGAAACTCGTGCTCCTCGGCGTCGATTAAAGTATAAATCAACAGCGAAATGCCACGCTCGTGCTAATTAACTGTAGCTCATTATGAGCTAAATGATGATGGCAGCTGGCCCGTGAGGCAAGCAAAGAGTAGCTTTACTGTAGAGATCACGCAGAGTAAAGGATGCAAGTAGCGCTTCGGTGCTCTGATTCAAGGGGACATGTGACGAAAAATGGACTTCTTCATTTTTAAACAAATATTACAGTTGGGTCTCCCTATTATTGAATCTGGTGTTACCTTGATACACTGTACTTATATTGGCCCTGGCAACACTTATCATTTTTCCCAAACATGTATGGAAAAGCATCCTCGGCGCTCCAAAAGTTTGTCCTTCTTTTTTTTTTCTCAGGCGCTGCATTTAAAACGGTTTAGGATTGCTATGTTTAGCTCAATGCTAACCCTATGCAAAACGCTATTGACATGGCACCAGTCATACTTGTGTGCATGACTCTAGTATTATACTGCCTCCTTGTGGCCAAAGCGGGCACACCAGGAGCAACACCATGCATTTGAAATGCAGCATTAAATTGTGGACAGTTGAATTAATATAATCGTTTTTAATTATGTTATTTTACTTTTTTTTTTTTTTTTACATTTCGTTTTTTTCATCAAAGAAATATGCAAACATTTTTTTTAGGAGTGTGGATAAAGATTGGGTTGATTAGGGGGGCGGGGCTTGTACAGATGAATGGCATTTTCATTCACACCAAGCGGGAAAGATGATTTAAGTTCCAAATGTTTTGAGTCACGAGTATATTCGTGGAAAGAATGAAATGAGCATCTCAAGGCACCATCTGTAATGTATTTTGAGAAAACAATCGAAGTGCCACTAAAACATCTGGGAACTGTTTTAAATTGCCCAAAACGAGTGCACAATATTTCTCCTTTAAGTAAGCAGACGTCGTTTTGCAAGACCTCTGCGAACAATTCTAAATCACTTTCGCTGTTACGAGCGGACAAACTCACGGCACTTCTCTACCTGGACGCCTTGATGTATGATCCCACTAAGTCAAGTGCCTCCCAAGCCATCACTTTTGTTGGGGTGGCTAAATAAAATCTATTTTATACGTGCACAAAAAAAAAGAGGGTAACCATGGCAACAGAGTGGCGGGGAAAGACTTGTGTTCACCGTCAGTCATTGATGCTTGCCTTTGGAAGTTCCCGCAGCGTAACGGCCACGGGACATGGTGACTGATGCGCTTGTATTAGCATATTCTGGTGAGAGTGTCGAACAAAAGATGCCTGAGGGGGACGCGGAGGAAGAGGAGTTGGCGAAAAGGGCTGCCATTTTGCCAGAGACAGAGCAAACGGGATATATATATATATATATATATATATATAAGGTCCCAGTGCAAATCCACCTGGCTCCGGCCTTCCTGTGTGGAGTTTGCATGTTCTCCCCGAGCCCGCATGGGTTCTCTCCAGGCACTCTGGCTTCCCCCCACTCTCCAAAAACATGCATGGCAGGTGAATTGGACATACTACATTGTCCTTTGGTGTGATTGGGTGCGTGATTAGTCATTCGTCTCTGTGTGCCCTGCGATTGGCTGGCAACCAGTTTAGGGTGTCCCTTGCCTACTGTCAGAAGCCGGCTGAGATAGGCGCCAGCAAGCCTGCAACCGCTATGGGGATAAGCTGCTATAGAAAATGGATGGATATATATATATATATATATATATATATATATATATATATATATATATATATATATATATATATATATATATATATATATATATATATATATACACACACACAGATAGAGTAAATTCTCCATCCATGGAGACTAAAGTCTAAATGTACATTAAACGTAGCTGTGTTGCCACCTAGTAGCCAAAAGTGAAATTACATCCCAAAATACAAAACAAGTTAAAAATGGACAAAAAATCTGCATAATAGCAGCACTGCAAACACTGAAGCCACATAATTGTAATTAGAAAAAAATATATCTTTCATAAAGACAAGAAACCAATGGTTTTGAACTTTGGATGCGAGGGTCCACCGTATTTCTGTCCCACTAAAAACATCACACGCAGTCCCCCTTGTTTACCCTGGTTTTTCACCTCAAAGTTGTCCCAAACTATTCCATCAGTGCCTCTCAAGTTGATTGATCCTCCGGAGCTCCGGTTGAGGTCTTAACCGACTGCGACCGAGTGATTGAATGGACTTCATTCTGCGCAACAATGAGGTCGTTCGACGGGTCGATCGGCAGCCGACCAATTTGAGAGCAATTATCTTCACACACACTCACTTCATCAAGTTTGCACTTGAGGTAATCCGAGAACAATACTTCCTCGCACGCATTAGCGTGTGAGGAAGACAAGACACTCAACCTTATAGCAGTTGATCTCAAGCGTTGATGAGAAACGCATTGTAGTATTGTTGCAAGTTTTTGTCAATGGAGTTTTTTGTTCTATTTGTGTATAAATTGTACATTTGTTCATAATGGCTTAATAGTAGGGGTGTGCGTCGCTCCCAAAAATATGATTCATCATTGAAGGATGGTTCAATTTGAAAGTGGCTTTACGGTTTTACGACGACGTCATAAAGGGGGCGTGGCAGCCACGCGGCGAAAGGCGTGATTTCAGTCATTTATATGCATATATTTAACTGTGGGGAGTACCATGGTACGCGTCTTTGAACTGATTCGGAAATTGTCAATTCTTCAGGAGTTTTATTGTCATATGCATAGTATTACCGCACAGTGAAATTCTTTTTCTGTTCACTTCTTTTTTAACCAAAGCTTTTTTGAACAAACGCTGACAAAACTTTGACGTGGCCGCGCAATCACGACCTTTAACGCTTGAAAATGTGCACGTCTCGGTGAATTTAAATATCAAAAGTCTTTCAAAAAATAACTTGTGAAAAATCCAAAGCTTTTATAACTCTGTACAGACATGTTGGCACTCAATAAAACACTTTTGTGGCCAGTACTGTCTGTTTTTTTGTTTTTTAATCTCCCGCCTGGGCTCTGTTAGCTCTTTTTCTTTGTTATTGTTTTGTGACCAGTCAGCTTTAAAAAGGTTAGGGTTGGTCATGAAGCAGATGCAGCTTCAGTCAATGAGACGCTTCAAACATCACTACCAAAAAAACCTCGTTTCATACGAAATTAAATTGCCAATGTGCCAAAGCTAAGATTTCCTCAGTTATCTGCACATATTTAACTGTGGAAAATTGAAAACACCTTATATGGGTCTTTTTTTATTGATTCGGAAACAGTGAATAGTTTTTTTGTGTTTTCAAAATAAATAACTACAGATGCTCCTCTACAGTACATACGAATGAGTTCCGTACTGGGCGCCCGTTCATTAGCTGAATTTGTTCATAAATTGTTATAAATAGAATTAATCCGAAAAAAGAACGTCAATTAGGAAAAAATGCGGTGTCGTTTAAGTACGTCTAGAGCTGCTCTGGCTTGAAAGAATTTTCAAGTTAACCGTTGTCACTATACCATGCTTCCAGGAGGAACTTCAAAATAAAAGCACACCAATAAGTATGTGAATACTTGACGTAAGTGACGATAAGTACGTACGCTTCATATACTTCTTACTCTGGTACATTTAATGAAGCAACTCTCTCGGAACGTTACACCCTTAGCTAAAATGGAGGCGATTGACAGGCAGCGCATTCCCCCTGCGTTTCATAGCACTTGTGCCTCATCACTATTAGTTACTGCTAGGCATAATCATCTATCCTGCCTGAATTATTGGGCACCCCTTCACGACACTATCAGCGGGGAAAAGACGTACTGGGTGGAAGCTTTGTTTATGATGATATCACGGAAAATACGGTAAATACAAAATATGATTTACAGGAAACTCTCTGAACGTTCGTATGCAGAGGAGTGTCCGTATAGTGAAAAATTCTAAGCTAACCACATCACTGTGCACAGACATGTTGGCACCCAATAAAAGCGAGTTACGGGAGCAGAAGTGTCTATTTTTTTTTTTTTTTCATCTCCCGCCTGTCTGCCGCCACATCTCCGACACGACACCATATTCCCCGTAGGCCCAGCGTCATTGAAGCGGAAGTGCCGGCAGACTTGCGCGGAGCCGCTTCTTCATCGGGCTCGCCTTGAGCTACGCGGCCAGAGCTGCCGGATGCGCGCCTCTCTTGATAAAGAGATGAGGCATGTGGCTCCTAGCGCTCCGTGGACATGAGCGGAGAGGCAGCGCAGACGCTTATTGTAATATGTGGAAAAAGAATGAATAGCGCAAAAAAAAAAAAAAAAGCCACGGAAAACCCTCTGGCCTCCCACCCATACGGAGATTAATGAAAAAAAAAAAAAAAAGATAAAAACGAGGCGGGCGGCGGTCCATACGGGCTGAGGGTCAGACGCTAACCTGTGCGCTGCCCACTTGTAAACACACACAGCGACTCTACAACATTCATCTGCCGGCTTGAATTCCTACAGCACAAACGCCCACGCAAACACACACAAACGCAGTCAGTTTAGTGCGCTTGTAGGGATCAAATGATCTCCATCCCTCTCACTGTCAGCCGCCCACAGACGGGAGATTGGACCGCCCCGGAGCGTGTCCCGAGGATCCTGACGCAAATCGGCCCCTTCCTTCAATCTGCCTCCTGCCGGGGGGTCCGCCCCGAGGAACATCCCGGCAGTGTGGGGGAATGAGGGGAAGAAAAAAAAAAAAAAAAAAGATCAACAGAGATGGACCCGAACGGCCCTTTTGAGAGACTAGCGGGGATTTGTTATCGGGATAATAATCACACCGATTCAGAGGAGAGCGCAAACGAAGGCAGTGGCTATTTTTACCGTTAGTCTCTATTTTCTCCTGGCTATTTTTATGATGATTTTCTTGAAAAGCTATCTGCGCTGTACATCAATGGCTCTCAAGCGCTTTTTTTTTTTTTAAACCAACGAACAAACTTTCTCAGCCTTTTTCTATAACAGCTTTAAACACACACGCACAAAAATAAAAGGCATCTTGGACTTCAAGTTGTTTACTTTCAAAACTAAAACCCGAAAAGTAGAGTAGATGGTAGGTTTTGTTTTGAAGTGAAATTTCTTTTAAAATGACAGATATTGTATATTTTACTGTAACACTTCTACAGAGTGGAGTTTTCTCGCGTTTAGTTTACATTTTTACTGCGTCGCAATGTTGCGGAAGAGCTTAACCAAGAACCACAGTCAAGAATTAGCATTCGCTAAAATTTCTACATGCATGGCACCATCTGCTAGCCTGTAATTATAGCTGACTGCATAGTCCCTGTCAAATGAAGATTCATTCATTCAAAGATTAACGCACTGAAATATTTGTTGAGCCCCCTTGTCCAGCTACCGCAAAGTATTTTTGGATGAAAAGAAAAAACCTGAACCCTTTAAGGCTCAAGTTTTATTACTTTTTTATTTTTACATTGAGTAAAAAACGGCTCAAAAAGGAGATTTTCTTTTCCTCCTTACAAATCTGACTGAAGGTTAAAACAGAGTATTGTCAAGAATATTTGACTAAACCTCTGAACTACATTGCCAACATTTCCAATTAATTTGTTCTGAATTTGAAAAGAAAAAAAGGCTGTTCCTGTCACCAGCATCCACCATACTTTATGAATGTGCAGTAGGATGTATGCATCATATTTGTTTTAAGTTGCATGAAAACATATTAAAAAGCATTAAAATTGCTGGTCAACATAATCAATTTCAACTTCTGTCTTTGTCAACTTTTTGGTTGAAATGTTCAAATCCAAACTGGGCAACCTTGTTTTTTTTTTTTAATGAAGACAATCTGGATGCAAACGTTTTCCTTCTCAAAAACTCTGACTTTAACCCATTGGCAAACTATCGGATGAGGACTCGGTGTCGATATCCTCAAAATCAGGTGACCTGGACTCATATTAGGGCGCAAAAAAATGTGATGGGCAGATCTCTAAATAACGACTGATATAACGCATTAAACATAAAAAATCCTCCTGAGATCCAGCCTATTCGTTTGTGTCTACTGTAGCGGTCATTTTATTTCTGGTCTCTTTCGTTTGACACATTCGAGTGACACTACTAAGTCCTCGTGTGCTTTGTTGAGGACATCCTGGCCTTTTCATTGATGCCTCATGTGTTTGACTGAAATGGAATTGATTTTGCCCGTTAAGTCCAAAAATTGAGATGAATAGGCTGGGTCTCAGGAGGATGCGGCGGTTTATAATGATGACAATCAGCTTGCAGAAAACTAACTGCCACTTACCATTGGTCCTCAAGTGGTTATTCCAATAACCGCCTGTTGAGTGCAGCATTTTAAAACACTTGAATACGAATCACATATTCTTCTAATAAGGTGTCCCTCATGTTTGAATGCAGAAATAAACAAAGAATTAACAATACATGGAAATGCGATATATGGCAGTCACAATGGATATTTGAATTAAAATGGTGGACAAATAGGTATATACGATGGTGCCTCTACTTATAGAATTATTTTTGTTCTGGAAGTCAAAAGTCATTGTGAATTTTTCATAAGTAGAGATGCTTTTTACATGTCAATTGCCTGATCCGTTCCAAATGGTCCTAAACCCTTTAAATGAATAATATTCATAAATTATTTACAAAATGGATCTAAAACTGTGACAAGTACACATTAGAATTATAGATAGAATTACATTTTGGGATAAGTCTGAGCATGTAAGATTACCTAAGTTTAGTTTATGGTCATGCGGAGTGCTTCCTGTGTGATGTTGTTCTGTTGCCCTCTTGCTAACAATGTGCTAACAACACTAACATCAGATGTGACAGCCCAAATTGGTGTTTATACGTTTTTATGTGAATATGTACAGTGCTAGCCATAATTAATGTCAATTTTATGTCTGTTACTTCAACAATGTTGAATGTTCAACTATTGTTGGGAAGTGCAGACGGAGCGTGTAAAGATGAACAGTGCAAGCAACAGTAAACATCGGTGCAAAGAACTAGCGTCTCGTGTGGACAGGCCAGAACATTAATAAATTATAAAAATGAAGACGTTGCGGAATTTGATGACGTTTTACATTGCAATCTTGTTTGCGTGATTGCTTGAGCCTCATTATTATACACCAATAATGTTCACCTTTCGTATCCTGAATTTTCTTTCATAGCTGGACAATATTTTTCAGAAAAGACGTTTGGTAGCCTACATTTTTCATAACTACAGACATTCTTAAGTAGAAGTACTACTAATTGATGTCTGTAGCCATCAATGGAAGTCATAATGATATAAAAAATTAAGTTTTTGTCATCGAAAACACAGATGTTGGTTTTTTTTCTTTTTTTCGTTTTTGAAAAGCAAAAGCTCGAAGGGTAGCCACACGTCAACAGGCCCAAAGGTGCAATGATGTCAGCTTGTATAGTCGCCCATGCGCACGTTTTCATCCAGCAGGCCAAAATGAAGCAGCTGCAGCTATCAAGAGGATAAATGGAGCTGCTGCCGTGTGAGCGGCAAGTAATCGTATCAAAAACCGCATTGTTCCATGACTCACACTTGATGAAATGCAGTTAATCTAATCGACTTGATTAACATGCGTTGCGTAATTCCATCTCTGTGTGTTTTGTGAGAGGTTACTTTTTTTTTTGGGGGGGGGGGGCTTTCTACAACGTTAGTCACCTTCGAAGCGAGAGCAGCGGCCGAGTGGCACTTTTGACGAAAGAAAGACGGTATTGAAGTGACAGTCCGCTGCTTAACTTTGTCACATGGGGTTACCTTAACCCGAGGGTACTTTTCGGTTTTGGGCCGAAAACCGCTCAAGCGACGGTGCCTTCCTGTCCCCTGGGAAATTACAGTCCTACGACTTGGAAATGTGCGAGGAAACGCCAGTCAAAGTTGAAATGTCGAAGATGCAGTAGCAAAAATGCACAAATGCACGCCCCTGCAGAAGTGTGCACACCCTCTCATCTTGGGAATATGGATAATTAGACCAAATCGGCCACATTCACGCTCAAGTTAACGCGGAGTCAGTACACATCTGCCACCCCATTAATTCATTAAATCCCAAAGACATATTTTTACGTCCAAGGCATTAAATTTCAGCCAATAATTAACTCATTTATTTTTGTAGCTATGTGTTTATCTTGAACTTTTTCAAGTGTTTGGCTAAAGGAGGGTCTAAAATGGCGAATATTACTCATCTTATCAATAATATTAGTACCTACTCGATTACTTTAGTACTTTAATACCTAAAGGAAATGACTTTACTCCTTCAAAAAACAAAATACTTTGTAAAACATACATTAACATACATCCCTAACCAAAAACGTAAAAATATGTCTTTGGCATTGACTTCGTTCTGCACATAAGCTGTTGTAGTAGATTTTTTTTTTAACCTCTACATGTGCTTTCTCATAGAAGCCTGAGACGCGGCAGAAGGAATCATCATAAACAGTTCCGAAAATATTATTCACTTTTTGTGGTTCGGCCAAGTTATATTGCAACAAACAAGGACCAGCGATGAGGAAAAATGTGACAACAATGATGTAGGCATGAGGCACACATCACCATAGTTAGCAAAAATGTTCAACGGTCCACTGATGCTAATAGATTTTTCCTGCAGAAGAGGATTGAAGCTGAAAAAACTTCCATCTGTGAACGAAATCTATATCTATTTCAGGGACAAAAAAACAACGCCCCCCAAAAAACGGCTGCAGGCATTGAGCAAATCACCAATTGCAGTACTACTTTTCTATTTAGATAAAGCTTTGGTGACATCTTGTGGCATGTGTGTGCTTTTCACCAAGACGTGGGTGAGATTTTTCAACAACAAAACCTTCCAAGAAAGGGAGATGAAGCATTCCCCAAAATAACTGAAATTCACAAAGAGGAGATTGATCTATTTTAGGGGGGGAGGGAGGGCTTTTTATTTAGTTTTTCTTCTTTTGTTGTTAAAATCCATATTTTTTTTGACTGGTCCAAGGAAATATATATATATATATATATATATATATATATATATATATATATATATATATATATATATATATATATATATATATATATATATATATATGTATGTATATAGGGTCACATTTTTTTGACTGGTCTGACTTGAAAAGAAGAAAAAAATGCAGAAAAAGCAGTGACATAAAGCTACAACTGAAAAAGTTCAGTTAATAAATGATAAAGCGAATCCGCAATAACCAAACCGTGAAGGTAGCGAGGGAGCACTGTAGTCAACAGTTGCATTGTTTTCAGATGCCTGCAACTGCTTTTTTGGCACAGCTTTCTTTCGAGTGGGCGGATCTCACCTGACAATCCAAAGACACTATTACGCATCAACATTCTAAAAAGGCAAAAAAAAAAAAGCACAAACCCACGCGTGCCGCTGCCTCCGCGCACAAAACGCTTCACGTCGGTTAACCCTGCGGGCTCACTGCGTTATTTACATTTTGAGATTTAAAAAAAAAAAGAAGAAAAAAAGCGAAAGCCCCCCCGCCCCCCTTTCCTCCCGATCGGCAGTTTTACGCACCCGCCCGGTCTCACTCACCGTCGTGTGGCCAGGCAGTTCCCGATGGACGCGTGCGTGGTGCCGTGGAAGGACGAGGGCCAGGACATGCGGGACTTCTTGAGTCCGGGCCGGTCGCTCGTGTCCACGGCGTCCGAGCGCTCCATGTGCCGCTGGTGGTGTCGGCGGTCGGTGTCGGAGTAGCCGCGGTGCTTGATCTTGATGGGGGTGCGCGGTTGCCTCCAGAGGTGCTGCGGGGGCTTGAGGGTCGCCTGTCCTTCGCGGGGCACCGGCAGCGAAAGGGACAGGCTCTTCTTGGAGCACGGCGCGGGGGCTTCCATCATTGTGCTAAGCCAAGAAATGAAAGGAGAACGAAACTTGACGCGTGGTTAATATGGCTCTTTTCTATCGCTCGTGCCCGCTGCGCTTGAGCGCAAAGTCCACACGAGATAGGGAGGAATCATAAATCACAGTGCTCGTGAGGCATCCCCGGAGTCCGAAATCATCGGAATAATCTCATGGTGGTCACTTTGAATCGAAAGCTCTCGTCGCTCGGTTGATCGGGTGAGGAGGCGCCGCTTCTCCTGAACTTTAACGCCTCCTCTTGTTTCATGGCGCACCGGATGCCGTTAGTTTAGATTAAACGTATTGCTTTCTTCGCGGCCCCGGCCCCGAGCTACTTATTGCAGCGTTATTGCTCTTCCGAAGAAATTCCCCCGGTGAGCTACGACGCCGAGCCGTTGGATGCGCCCCGATGGCGCGGGGAAGCCTCCCGAGATTCCTCCATGGAGATAGATGATCGAAGGCGCTTTCATCCGCGTTCACGTTCGTCCTGATCATCCGGGCTTCCCCCCCCTTTTTCCACGTCCACCCCGAGGAGGGAAAAAAAAAAAGCTTCTTCCTCTTCTTCAGTGTGGTTCCATCACTCCCTCGTCCTCATCCTCACTGCTGGAGTTCTCCGACTGTATTGGTTTTCTCGTCCCTCCCTCTCTCTCTCTCTCTCTCTCTCTCGCTTTCTCTCTGTCTGTCTGTCTGCTGGCCTTCGTGGTTGGTTGCTTGCCTGTTCTCCTCCATGATTTGTCAGCTCAACCTTTTATGTGCTTATCCGTTGTGGTTGTATACCCCCCCCCCCAATCCACATCACTCCTCTGATGCTGGAGCGAGTGGCGCGCACATCACGACATCCCAAAATATACGTTGCAGAAAATCACTTCTGGCATGTTTTTTTTTCCACTTTTTGGTTCTCTTAATTGATTTTTTTTTTTGTCTTGAACTCAAACCGATTTGGACAAGGACAGCCATAGCGATGTCTTTTTCCTGGCTGCCGGTGCAGCACCAATAAATATAAATGGACCAGCTGTGACTTTTGACCTAAATTGCATTGGCAAAGAAAACTTGCTAAAGCGTTTAAAAATACTAGGGCCTAATTGATATGAGTTTTTTTTCTTTTTTGTATGCCAATGCCAATTTTGGCAGAAAAAAAAGATGATTGAGTGATCGGATGATTAATTTTCAAAATGCTAATGACTAAAATACCATTTGTTTCCTCCCACCCAATGCATTTCAAAAGGTGATTATATGAAGAGTTTCGCACAAAAAAAAAATTAAAAGCTCCTTTTCAGATCACCGAATACATTGCTTGCTGCATTTAATTTAAAACATTCTTTTTTTCATATGTGCATGTCTTACTAGAGTACCTGAATGGGTGTTTAATGTATGTTTTACAAAGTATTTCGTTTTTTTTTTACAGGCTGACTTTAGCTTGTGTGTAAAGTTCATTTTCTTGCACATCATCTTTACATTGCTTGCAAAAATAAAGATTTGCTTTATTTTGAACGACTGCTCGGGCCAGTATATTGGGTCAAACCAACCGAATTGGACTGGGGGGTTTTTTGGAGCCAAATTGGTTTACTTTTGAGCCAGCTGTTTCTAGAGTGTACCCAATGAGTGTACACAACGTTTGAGTTATATGTATTAAAACAAGTAACAGTCTTGTCGAATAAGCCGTTTGCAAGTTTGAGGCACATGACTGTGAGAAATATCATGAATTCTTAAAAGACTGAATGGTGACCCTTGATTGATGAACTAATAAAGTGCTGAATTGATGAGGGCGGCAAGGATTATTGAGCTGCTTCAACTGAATGGAAATACTATTAATCTGTTTCCATCTTTGTGATAAAAACTCGCAGTACGACAATATCGTAGGAAAACTTTCAATAATGACGTGATGAACGCAAGGTGTTAAGCAATTTTTTTGCAAAATTATTTTTACTTCACGTCAATGGGCAGTGAGCCGCTTTTTGTTATGCACGCTTCGGCCACCAGGGGTCGCCAAAATCCAGACACACATAAACGCAAAGAAGAATTTTACAAATGACAAGAACTGTGATTTTGTTTTGTTTTGTTAATGATGGATACCTTCTGCCACACCACTTCCTCCAGACCGGTAAAAAAAAAAAAAAATGTTTTTTTGTACACTGAAAACAACACAGAGCAACAACGGCGCATTGTACAGTGTAATGACCATTGCATCCTGCGCGCCTCCCATAACACTGTAATTAATGTCCTCGGCTAACAAACGACACTCGGAGGGATCGTTCCCCTCTCATTCTTCTCATTGGCTCAAGCCCCATCTGAAATTCAATCATTATTTCTATTTATTTTGTGCTCAGGCCGGCATCGATACGACACCGTTTGCTTGACAGCGGAAAGAAAAACGGCGTCATTAGAGGAGGTGAGGAAAAAATCATTTGTGTATTGTACAGGAAAATGTACATGACACTAAATTATGTTGAGTGATACATTTTCATGATAAACACTAATTAACTTAATAGAGCAAAAAATTCACGCGAGCAAATGATGCCAAAGCATCATCATAGACTTATCTGCTACCTCACAATTAAGCATTTATTTATTCATCGCATGTACTGTATTGTGTTTTTTTTTTAATTCATAAAGACAATGGTAATTATTTTGAAATATTTTTTAAATCATTTTTGAGCACTTGTTTTTATAATTAGTTTTTTTTTTTAGTCACATATACTATTTTTTAAAATTAAATTTCTATTCATATACTGCATTTATTTTATAGGATGTTTTATCTAAATTGTTGTGAAGTATTTTGTTATTCCACAACAGTGGTGGCCAAGTCCGGTGGTCCTTGAGAGCCGCAATCCAGTCAGTTTTGTTTTTTTTTCCCCTCAACCGACACACGTTATTCAAATGATCAGGTCATCAGCAAGGTTTGCAGAAGCCTGATAACGAGCCTGATTTACACAGCTGTGTCAGGCTGGATTGTAGCTCTGGAGGACCGGACTTGGCCAAACCTATTCTATAACTCTTTTAATCTACTTTTTTGTATAATTTCTTGTACGTATGTATTTGCATACATATGTTTACATATATAAACATTTATACATATATAGGGAGTCCTCGGGTTACGACGGTCTCGACTTAGGATGTTTCGAGGTTACGAACGCGCGCAGTAAACAATTGGCCATCACCATGAAAGTCAAATGAGATATTATGAAGCGGTCCAAAAAATGGCGAAACGTCAACAAACAAGTTGTTGCCCGCAAGAGAGACCGTTACAGTGCTATATTCCGTTTTGGGGTTTTGTTGACGTAATAAAAGTAAAGGTGAGATGGACCCTTCCTCCCTGCTAGCATTCTTGCCAGCCATGACGAATAAATGACAGACTCACGGGATGAAAATGGCCGCCGCACCGTTTCCGGTTACATGGCCCTTCAAAACAAGAGTTCTCGGTGGAAGAACAAAGTTTATCCGATGAAACGGGTCAAAAGGGGCAGAATAAGAGTACAATACTTTACAGTATAGTACGCAGAGACCAGTGTTTCTCAACTATATTTTGTCAGGCCCCCCATAGAAAAGAGAAAACTTTTTGCACCCCCCCCAGTCGATGCACTGACTATAAATAAGATTATTATTGATGAAAATTGTTTAAGTATACCTACACATGGATCCTTTTTAGCATTAACAACAGAAAAACGCAATATAAATCAACTTTCAACAACTGTTATTTTTATTGCGTTTATGCGGGTTACAGCTTAGTCTAAAACGGAAAAAAAGAAGCAGGTGCACCAAAGTGCCTGAAACTAAAAGAAAATGATGAAAATTATTACTTTATTGCAATTACATTCCACATGAAAAAAACAAAGCCTTTTTCCTTGGATCACCCCCCCCCTCCACACACACGATTTGGGAAGCACTGGCATAGACTAATATATTTTATTTGTTTTTTAGTTATTATTTGTACGGTGTTCCGACACTGAAATTTGGGTTACAACGCGTCTTGAGTCGAGGACCCCCCCGTATACATATATAATGTTTTTATCATACAGTATTGTAGATGTAATTATTTTCATTTTTGTATGCTATTCACATATTTGCATTCCCAGTATTAACAATCAATCGGAGCAGTTTTGAAGTGGAGGACGCGTTCCCAAAAGTTCATTGGAAGCGTCTTGGCCCGCGCGTGACGGCGCAAGGCATTTCCGCCAGCATTGAAGGATCACGGTCACCGCGAGCGTCCTTTTTGCTTTACGGCGGCCATGCGTTATGCGCTCGCGTGGGCCAGCAATAATTGAAATGTCAAGCGGGTCCTCGTATTTGTGGAGCCCGACTGTCCGCCACGTTATGAATAATATCTGCGGAGATTTCAGCTCAATCTTGTGAGTCACGGCTCGGCCGGGGGAGGGGAAGGGAGGGGTATCGGGGGGGTGGTTTAAGTGGACCTGCAAGTTCAGCTGCCCTCCAGTCACCCTTCCCCGCATTGCTATGAATAATGCATTCATATGTCAGATTGGTTTTAGGGTGAGAGGGTGTGATGTTGACTACGGCTTCGGCCCGACAATTTGTGCATTTTGGCCTTCGGGGCTCTTTTGGCGACGCGTCGTCATCGGGAATGTCGGGAATGCTGGGAATGGATGCCGTCTGAGCCAGAAGGGACCAAATTAAATATTTATGCTGCCCGGCGTGAGCGCGTTTGTGCATTTTAGGCAAGCTACCTGACAATTGGGACCAATTTGAAAACGTTTGCCTTATCTTGTGGTCAAAATCAGCAAAAACAAAGTAGAATTACACCAGTTCAAAACAAAAAAAATGAGCTACCTTGGCGCCTTGAAAATGCAGCTTTTTTTCCACGTAGTCAACAGTGGTGGGTTGAGCGTGCCTCATAGTCAGCCATGTGTGCAAAAAGGGGGAAGACATAGAAAAGAGAAATTGTCTTTTTAAAAGGTCTGAGTTATTTGCGGTGCTCCGGGATGGCATGGCTACTTTAGAGCGCCCCATTGTTGGCCAAGAGTGCATGCACATCAGAGAGCAGATGTAGATGTGAGGAAGTTGGGGGGGGGGCACTTATTTTACCCCTTGAGCGATATTTTGTCCAATTCGTTAAACTATTTTACTGCCAAGCATTATCGGAAGAGGAACCCTTTAGAGGGTCAGTATATTTAGCATTTTCACTCATCTTTCAAGGCAGACAGAATATTGTGTGCTATTATCTATGTAAATATGGGTGCTGCCATATGAAAGATTGACTTCCATTCCTTACTTTAACTGCATGTAGGCAATAGCTATGATGTATGTGTGGAAACACTGCTATGCAATGGTCACAGTTATCACTACAGTGCTCAATTGGCTTATATTAGGTAAGCATTAGTCAAGGGTGTCAGCTAACCTCCGTAAAAAAAACGTATTTGAGAATTGTATTATTGTTTTTACGCTTATCAAAGATAAGAATTCTCATCTATGGCAGCGAAAGCATTAAAAGAAAGAAAAAATGAGGGGTCTGAAATTTCAGTCATAAGGTGACAAAATGTCAAAGTTCAGTACCAGGAATGTGCTAACCCTTTAAGTTTTAAAATGACTCAAAAACGGTCAAAATACTGCACAAAGGTTAAAAAGCACCTCTTATCGTTTGTTTTAATGTGAGGATCAGATAAAATTGCATTTTCTCAAAGCGCATGTCCTATCGCTTTTCCATTTAGGGGTTAATGTTTTTCCTTTGCCACCTTGAAAAAAAAAAAAAAAGACGTTTTCAAGGTAGTGACAGAAATTTCCTGTGGAGACTGTATATTGGACCTGAAGGTTTCCACTGCATTCTTCTGCCGCCCTCACGGCTGACACGAAGATGAGGCCCGCTCGGGGGACCGGGACGTCCCGTCGGACGTCCGAGGACACGGCCAAACTCGATTTCAAAGCGTCCTCGGTTCCGAGAAAGCTAAGCTAATGGCGTCGCCGGGCTGAAAAAGTGGAAACCCGAGAAGGGAGGCCACTGTCTGAGTGACCGCACGGTCGTTTTCCCTTGCAGCCTCTGCAAACTATTAGCGGACACAGGACACCGGGAAACTCGATTCCACACACAAACGCATATTGGGAAAATCTATGACAGCATTAGGGAGCAAAGTATTTGGACCGGGGCTGCAGCAGAGTTGAAAGAAAACAGAAAACGCCATTGCCCATTTAGGATTTTACATGCATTCTTTTCTCATAAGTATTTGGTCAAAGTGACGTTCTATTAAATCCCCGCGGTCCATCCCACACACGAGCGCCTCCACGTGAATGTGGAGAAAAATCAAGAGGAAAAACAACTCTTCCGCCCAAAAATAGCAAGCGCGCACACGCACAATGTTTTGACAATATCTCGTAATTGGATGCTGATCAGGTGCCAGACAAGTGGCAGCCGAGGAGACTATTAATATTGAGCGGGCTGTTATGAGGGAAAAGCAGAAATGACGACGAGAGGTAGCTTTCAGGAGAATCTTTGCATTTCTGCTCCGCCGCTTCAAACTCCCAGAAAAGACAAGCTAGACGGTGGGGTCGGGAAAGACATTTGGAATTCAGGAAGGGACTGTGTGCACGTGCGGTATTTATTCAGTTGCTTAGTATTTCTATGGATTGCGTCAAAAGCTCGCTGCTGTTTTCTAGAAACTCATTTCTGTCCGAGAAAAGATCATTTTAAGCACACTTTCACTTTATTTCACAGTGTGTGACGTGCAGTTGTACTAATAAATCTTGATGTCAACATGCATGTTTTATCAGGATGGCATGTAATGTTCTCACACGTGCAATTCTTCTGTATCGTGTCAGAACCTGTTTTTTTTTTTTTTAAATCATTTTGTCAGCCTCTATGATCCTACTTTATAATGCTACAAGTAACTGCAATCTTGTTATTTGACGATAAGCGTCTTTGGGCATGATTATTGACTTTAATTGTGACAAGTTAGTTCTGTTTACAGAACTGTTACCAAGTTAAGTTTTATTTTTAACCCTCGTGTGGTATTTTGACCATTTTGGGTCATTTTCTTCTACATCATTCCCGAAATATTTTAAGGGAGGGATGGCACACTCCTGGTCGTGCAAGAACTGTAAGTGGTCGTGCCATGTCACCATTTGGGTGAAATTTCAGCTCCCCTTCAAATGCCTTTGAAGTAAATATCAATGCAGAGTGAGCTGTAGACAGTTACAATGTACTGTAGAATATTTTGTCTTATCCAGATTGAACGTTCTGGACTGCGAGGCATCCATGCTCACCACTACCACACCGTGCTGCCCGAGTTACTTTGAAAAGACTTTGTTTGCTTTCAGTCTAAATAAAGTAAAATGGATAACAGATTTACCCTGAATATTTCACTCCCTCAAGTCTAAATTTGACTCTAGTTTAAAATATAGACTTTTGAGAGTAAATCTCCGAAATTTGTGTACACGGTGCTTTTTTGTCGTAAAAGTTTTAGGAGTGACCATTTGGTTGATTTCCCTCTATTTTATCTATTGCTTGTGAATTGATGCAACATCATTCAAGTAGAATATTTGTTCCCTCCTGGCAAATAATAAGATGTAACATCATTATAACTTGGCCCAAATGGAGTCCAACGACGCGAAAGAGCGCGCGGTAGCTACCTTCCACGCTGTGCGGCTTAATGGAGTGTTTGTCACCGAGGGGAAGTGAGCTGCTTCTCTCTGACTAATGCTGCTATAAACAGCAGCCGCGCGCTCCACATACGCCACTTGCTTACATTTTTAGCATTTTTTTAATGTTTCCGGCACATAGCGTCGCAATAAATCATCCCCGTTTGGAGCGTGGAAGAGCTGAGGAATGATAGAAAATCATTTTGCTGTTTTTGCAACTTTTGCTTGTTTGAGGAGGGTTCAATGCAGTGGTTGTCAAACGATGGTTCTCGGGTCCAAACGAGGCCCTAACATCTAGGTAGAGGGTCCGAATAATTATTTGGACAAAAAGGCACTGTTATACTTTTCTTCAAAAGTGAAGATTTAGTTACTTTTTGGACTGACATTCCCTACCTTATCTTTGGACCAATTAACTCATTTCGATTACTAAGACATTTTTTACATTGGCTTTTTTTTTTTTTTTTTTTTTTTTTTTTTAAGAGTGTAGACATTCAATCCCAGGTACATATTGAGTTTTTCCCTATTTTTTCAAGGGTTTGGCACAAGTGGGGTGTAAAGAAGCTTGTATTAAATGAAAATTGGATTAAAGGAATCAATTGCATTACATAGGTATGTGCTGGGTAGTTGATTACGTTTTTAAGTATGCAAGTACAAAAATAACTGATTTGTTAAGGTAATCAAGTACTAAGGTAATTGATTGCTTCAGTAATCAAGTGAAAATTAGGTACCAATGTATGCAATTACTTTAGGATTAACAATTGGTTACTTTAGACACTAAAGTACTAAAAGTAATCAGTTACTTTGATGACAAATACTAGCAATTGATTTAGTGCCAGCCATTTTTATATCTCCTTTAGCTAAACACTTGAAAAAAGGAAAAAATAAATAACTAGCTATGATTACATGACCAAATGCTTTGAAAAAATAAAAATCTCGTATGGAATGTGTTAAAACTGAGACTCATGGCCTGCAAAGTTTGTGATTTTCATGAGGAATATAGTGCTTGATAATATTTTGCTTCATAAAAAAAAAAAAAAAAAAAAACTGACAACATAAAGAATTAAAGGGTTTTTGACACATTTTGTGCTTCATTGTAATGGACATTGTGCTGCTCCTTTTGGTTGGCCTATATATATATATTATATATATATTTTTTTTTTTTTTTTTTTTTACATTGGCGTCCCTGGTTCGAACTGAAGCGAAACGTCAGACTGTGCCCTGACATTCCCCCATCCTTTTTTTTTCCCCTCGTCTCTGCTCGTTATCAGCATTGAGGGCAATTATTCTTCCCTCCTCCACAACAAGCTGCTAAATATTCATGCATACCCCCCCGCCCCAAACGCTGTTACACGTCGCTAATGGGCCCATTAGAGGCGCCCGCCAGCTTGCCCCCCTGATAACAGGGTGTTGAGCCTGGCACATGAATGAGGGCAAGGGCACCTTATGCAAAGCTCAGGCGGCAGATGTTTGGCTTCGATTACAACTTAAGACTTGTTTACCGTGCAGATGCTTCGCTTTTGCTTCTTTATGTCACTTTAAAATACTTCCCCTCACACGCACAAAGACACATATTGCTGTATTGCTATCTAATAAAGGCCAAACAAGTCTAAATAATTCCATTGGTTTAGGGTTAATTGTTTTGCGCAAGAGGTCCCCCTACAGGTTAAAGGTGACAGTTACAACATGTGTTTAACAGCTATTATTAATAAAACAAGTGATGACAAAAGTAGACACGTTTTAAACTTGCTGTATTAACAGTAACATCGTGGTGACTGAGCTGGTATGCCAACTGGGTATGGCTATGGCTGTGGTTGTCATGGTAACAACAGGCCAAATCTTTTCACTTTACACCTTTTGAGGTAGGGATGTTAAACTTACTTTAGTTTAGGCGCTACCCAGAACAAAAACTATATTCAAATGTGCTGGACTGGTAAAATAAATGTGTATTGTATAATTCACAAACAACTGGTGTCCCATTCGATGTAGATTTTTACTATGCACGCCAGCCTAGTTCCAATATCCAGCGAATAGTGGCAATCAACTGTAACTAAGTTAAATTAAGTAAAATAACTTGCCCTCTATAGATCCCATTATAGTTTTTTTTAATAGAAATGTTCTATTATCTTTTTTCATTTGTTCATTAAGTATATATTTTGTATGGAACACAAGATGATGCAAAAATTAATTCATCAAAAGAAATACATGAATAAATAAACAAATATCCAGTGGAAGAAAGATGCCCCAACCAAAATATGTGGTTATACAACTTTTCAAGGAGTACAGCGAAGTGCAAGAAAAAAAACAAAACAATAAAATAGTGCTGTAGAATCATTTTGGACACCTGATGGCACCCACATAACATACATGAACAAAAAAGTTGAAAACTCACCAAGAGGTCATGTCACGTCAAATACGGACCGGGTTGTGCTAACTGCTGAGCTGAAAATAACATTTAAAAAGAAATACAAGACTGATTGTATATAATTCAAGACCGACCAAACCTGAATGCCTGGTGATGGTCCAGATGGTAGCCCCCCCCCCAAACACACTTCACTTACGTGAATGCGAGTGTAATGTTCCGCTTTCTGTCGTTGACAAGCGTGGTAATTGATCACTTTTGCTTGCAGGGCTCATTATGGACAACAGACTAATATGTTTGGTCCTATTTATTTATTTATTAAAATGCTTCACTCAATTATCTTGTCGTCCGGATTTAACCTCCTGGCGAGCTGAGGCCCTAAGTTTGACACCCGTTTTGAAAGAACCCACAACACAGTAATATAAACTTACTTTAAAAGGTCTAATTGTTAACTGTTTTAACCCAACCCCCCACTCAAAAAAAAAAAAAAAATGAAGTGACAGTAGAGTGAGTTTAAATAACATTTACTTTCTCTCTCTGGCACATACACACAAATTACAGAGGTGACCATGGAAGAGACAGCTGTTACAATCAAGTCAATGGAGATGATTGACCATCAAGAGTCTTGGACCGTGTCTCATGGTCTATGAACAACAAGCTGCAGATTCAATCATGAGTAGCGAACCAAAGGATATTCTGGTTGCGGCAGACAAACATTTTGGTGGGAGAGAGAAAGGTATCAAACTATTTACACGGCAAATAAAAGACAGAGGCGATAACGGCCAATACTGGGCAGGAACGGCGTCGAGGCTTAATAGTCAGTCGTCTTCTTGCGAGGAGGTAATGGGTTCTTCACGATCAAACTGTTCACTTTAAGTAAAATACGATTTAAGAAGAAAAAAAAATACACAAAAGAATAGTGTGTTGTTTGAACTGCCAGAGGAACCACTTAACGACATGTAATCGCGTAAAAACTTTCAAACAACGAGCATTGCGATAAGTGTGCTTCAAATGCACTCAACTAGTGACGCGGGGACAAGACAACTCCAAGGGTGACAAGAAAATGACATGGAACAATTCGGGAAGATTTTTTTCTTTTTAACTCTAATGTAAAGGCAGCAGTGTTGGGTGGAACGCAAGGAAAGCGGGCACCACAAAACAGTTAGGTCCCAAAAGTACAAGACTGTCTGAATATAGTAAAAGACATCACTTCAGTGACAGTCAAAATACTTGCCTTATTTCTTTTGCTTACACGCCACACAAAAAACAAAAAGGGGAAAAAAAAAAAAAAGTGACTTGATTAGCTTAGCTTTGTAAAGTCCCTGCTGGTAAACACGGTCGCCAACAAGAAATTGAATGAGCTAATTAAAAAATATTAATTAAAAAAAAACAAATGGTCAACGCACTAAAATTCTATATACAAATACAACACGAGAAAGGGGGGAAAAATAACAAGCATGAATTCCAATGGGAACGAATTGGAAGTCCCTGTAAGAGATGAAGTCGCAATGCGGCTTCTCACGGTGCCATTTGCTGTTGTTTTTGGTTCTTTCTTTTAGAAGATGCGCTTGCGCTTCAGGTAGGAGTCAGCGTAATGGCCGCCCAGGCCCTGGGAGTGCTGGCCCACGTAACCGCCCTCGGGGCTCGGCTCCGGAGACGGGATGAGGCGAGAGAAGACGCGCTTGTGGCTCCCGATGGGGGTCTAAAGAGGGGTCGGAAAGGGAGGCGTTCAGGGGGGACACTTTATGGCACGGACTGACTTCTTTTATTTAATCCAATGGGGGTCGGGGCTCCGAGAACTGAGAAATTTCCCCCGGGTGCGGCCATTTTGTCGATTTGCGATAGGAGTGGACGCATAAATCACGGAAGGTGCACGGACCAGATTGAAAAGCTAAAACCAAACACTTCTGGCACCATCACATTAATTTACACCCGAACCTGTCATTATTACTTCACAGATCCCATACGATTTTAAAAACTCTTAAAGCAGTAATTATCAAATATTCTACACCTTCATTGCTAACAATGAAATACAGTGTTCAAATTAAGCCTGCATTTGAACTTACCTTTTTACCCACCTTTACTGTATTTTAATGTTTGTCACAGGAAACCGGTGCAGTTTAAAATTTAATTCAGTAAGTGCTTCTCAATTATATCTTGCAAAGCTCCACCCCTTTTCATCATTAACAAATGCATAAAAGCAACATACCCTTAAATCATCTTTCAATAACTTCATTTACAGCTTAGTCTAAAACTGAAAAAAAAAAATGGCAATCTTTTTTTATTCTCTTCATTGCAAATACACTGTACATGGCTAAAACAAAGCCTTTTCCCTGGGGTCATGCAGGGGGGGCCTGCCCCACTGTTTGAGGACTACACTTGAGGCAAAACACAAAGAACCAGTTCTCAAACTGAAAAGCGCTGACTGAACATTCCTAACTCATAATTAGGTAACATTTGTTTTCATTTGTATTTCATCATTTTTATGACTATTTTATCAACCTGTTTTCCCACTGCATACATTTTTGGTCGTTAATTCGGGTTATTTTTCCACTAGATGTTTAAAATAAAATGGATATACCTCAGCCCATTTTTTGTAACTCTATTCTCTTGCTGGTAAAGCAGTTTTCTTTTACAAGGTTGTCTAGTCTAGAGCACACTTGATTGCAATCCCTAGTGGTTGGCTGTCCTGATTTCCAAGACAAACATTATTTAATCATGGTGTTATTTTAGGTGTTGCCAAGGTCTGCGCTCTTTGATTCTCCTTCATTATTATGTTAAAAAAAAAAAAAAAAAAAAAAGTTACCTTCATAGTGTTGACAAGTCCTGGAGGGTAGTCAGAAGTGTGGCTCACAGGAGGCATCCCCACAGCCTGAGGACAAACAAATGTACTTTGAATGTGCACGCTTTGGTACACAAACATCTGCAGTGGTGATTGAACGTGGCCTTTTCACAACAAGTAAAAAAAAAAAAAAATCAATAGTGCTGCATTAAAGAGAAGGCTTAAAAAGAAGAAAAATAAATAAAAAGTGACATCCGCTTTGGACTCACCCTGTTGAGCTGGCCAGGAGGCAGGCAGCCATTATCGGAAGCGTCCGAGCTGAAATACGAGGACGGGGGCGGGCTGGGCGGGAAAGTGAAGTGGCGCTGGCTCAAGTCTGACGGACGAGCGAGCTGTCGGAACCAGAAGGGGGCGGGATGTCGGTGTCACGCCGCTGTCAAGGCGCCATCCATTTCACATCGTTCAGATAATTAAAGCTCGGCGCTACCTGCTGTCCGTAGCCTGTCAAGTCACCCAGATGCTGATTCTCCTGCTCCTCGTACAAGTGTTGCATTTGATCCTGATCACGCACACACACAAATCACGTTGAAGAACTTAGCGACTGACTAGGATGGAAAATGTCTAAACCTGGAGGAGATCAAGAGCTATAGCTAAAACACATTACCTGCTGGAGAGGAGGATATTCAGCATGGTAAGAGTCTTGGTAGCGCAGGTTGTAGCTGGGGTGCATGTTGAGGTGCTGGTTGGACACATTACTTAGCGTGGGTCTCTTCCGGTACGGGTGAGGTCTGCAGGTAAGTCCTGGAGCGGAGGAGTTTATGTAAAGAGAACCTTTGGACTCAAAAGAACACGGCAACAATTTGGAGATACTCACCTGAGGGAAATGCATTGTTCACGGAGAGAAAGGAATTCTGGGGAGGAGTCACATCTTTGGTCGGATTACCTATGATGGAAACCTGGGGGAAAAGAATGCAAATTAATGTTGACCACACCTGAATCATAACTATCTTCTTTTATTGTCAAATGCCAAAAAATGACGATTTTGTCCATGTCGATGTTTGTCAACCTTTCTTGATTAAAAAAAACCCAAAACAAAACACTCTGAGTAGTTGAACAAGTCATTGAACACATTTACGACTAATTATGTTTCACGTTTCATGTTTTGTCTGATGTCTGAAGAGCCATAATTTAATCAGTTGAGCCGTGCCCTTAACAGACTGAAAAGAAAACTGATGCATTTAACGAAGGCTAAAAAGTTATTTCATATTCCAAAGACTACAGGCTCATTTTCTATCTTTAATAGAGGCCATTTTAAACGCGCATCAGGTGGTTGTGAGTCTACGCAGGGGGAATTACAGAAGATTAAACAGGCAAATGAGGCATGACGTTTCGCGGGTTGCCGTGCGGTGGGGCCTCACCGTTTGCGCCGCGAGGCCGTCTGGCGCCATCATGCCGCCCAGCAGCGGCACAGACAGACCCTGCAGAGTGGGAGAGGGAGTCTGTGGGAAGCTGGGAGACTCCTGATCTCTTACCATCGCTCTGCTTAAAGGCGCTGGCTTCATTGAGGGCAGCGGGTCCAGACCTGGGGGGGACCAAATACATATATACACACACATACAGTATATACACTAAATACACAGAGAGCTCAGTTAAAATGACGTTTTTACTTATATAGTTGTCCAGTTACAATGGATCTTTTGACGTCCGTACTCGTCAAAGGCAGCGAATTAGTTAATTTTATAAATTAATCCAATAAGTGACATTGGGACAGTTTCGGACCTTGGGGCAAATCTCCAAGCAGATGGATTCCCTGCTGGACGGGCAGTGGGGCCAGAGGATTCTCCGCCAGGAGTCCTGCCTGCTGGGCAGAGTACCGAAAGAGCAGAGGCTGAGTGGCACAGGAAGGTCACAAGCAGTGCAGCGGTGGAAAAGTGCTTCAATATAACACCACGCAAGCACACTGAACCATTACATACTCACCACCTCTCTGTTAGCATGTGGCCATTAATACTGATAATATGGAGATATTTAAAAAAAACAAACACACACTAAAAACATCTACTTAAAAACCCATGCCTCCAAGCTGTGATGTATATGCACTCACCAGTCAACATTTGGAACAATGCTAAAGTGTCTGAAAAAATAGCTTTAAAAAGCCTTCACCAATTTAGATGAACAATATCAAATCAAATCTGTTTTATCAACCTACGATTTTTTTTGTATTATGAATAGGAAATTTGAGATTGAGACCAGTTACAGCAGCTATGCTATTTTTTCCTCTTTAATTAGCATTTTTATTTCTTGTGTCATTTTTTGTGTATTGTACCCATTTTGGCTCATTTTGGCCAGTTTTTGGCTATGACGGTTCTTGAATAGCAACATTTGATGGTTGCAATTTCACGGCAGCATGTTTGCAACAGCGCTATTTTGTGTTGAGGAATAAGTCAGCTTTAATGGAATGCCGCCATGGCAGATATTTTTGCAGCTGTTTTTGCTGAGCGGAAAATGACTGCTCTGTTGAACCGTCTTGAACGTTATGGCAGAAGGAGCTGCCATGCAAGGAGCGGTGTCAATGCGGAGCAGAGTGCGTCCCGGAGAAGATGTCAAGCAAAACGACAGTCAGGGCTATAAAAAGTCAAGCCGTGTGGGAAAGAAGACTAAATGAGACTGGAGAACTGAACCTTTTTTGTTGCCTTTAGCTAAGATGTTAGCCGCCAATGGCGGAATTTTCATCTGCTCTAATTATGACATTTCTGCTAGAGGTGTGATGTGACTTGTGGAGGGCTCTTGTCAAAATTTGAACCAGTTGCAATTCATCAATTTGTTATGAAACTAAAGACTCAGCCTATAATCATTTGCATCCTTTTTCTCAGAACAAGACAAACACGAGACATCATTTGAATGGCCAAGCTCTTCTCTACTGAGCAGAAAAGGACTCAGCAAGGTCGCTCCAATGAGTCAAAAAGACAAACCAAAGTCCAATACAGTGGACACAAATGAACAGGCTGGGTCTCAGGGCGATATTATAGTAGCTTCTCTCTCAATTGATAATGAGTGTCTTTCAAAAGGCACACTTGTTTGCCCCAGCTCTTGTTTCAATCTCATTAGATGCAGCAGGCATACCTAATGAAGCAGCAGGTGAGTGCATAATCTAGTGTGTTACATGAAGGTGTTATTTTTTTTTTTTTTTGGAGGGGGGGGGGGGGGGGGGGGTGAACAAGAAAGAAAGCACTTCACACGGTCAGTCAGGCACAAACACCATTAGCACTCACACAGGGCACTAGAGGGCCTTCGTAACTGTACAGCACCTGAGCCCAAAGAAGAGGATTTCCCAGAAAGGCTTGCTGATGGCAAAGTGTGAAGGAGACAAGAGGGTGGGTGTTGTAAGGATGAATCAAAACTGTCTGAGTGCTTAAGGACAGAGAGGTTTCGGGAGGGTAGGGGAGGGTTTGGCACCTGCTGGGCTTTCGCCTGATTTTGTAGCAGCAGTTGGAGCAGCATGGCAGGGAGGGCCGGGTTGGCGAGCAGCGGCACGGCAGGGGCTGCCCCAAGGAGACCTGCGCGGCAAACCGTGAGACCAAGTGGCACAAACGGAGACAAAGTGAGACCTTGTCACCTTGTTTGTGACTCTGTGACAACGGGTTGAGCAGCATCTGGAGGGCAGCCGGGTTGTTGAGGCCCGACAGGATCTGCATGGCGGTGGGGTCCGGGAGGAGACCCTTGCCCCTGTTCACAGACTGAGCGCACAAACAATTAAGCCTCCATCTGTTAAAAAAAATTCAACGATGGATTATTTCCCACTTTCAGGTTTTCTTGACTTACCATGGTTTGAGCTGCAATTAGAGCCGCGAGCATGCTGCGGCCGGGTGGACCCGGGGCACAAAAAGATGCCCTGATGTGCGTGCCTCCCACCAAACGGCCATCTGACAGCTGTTGAGCTTCCTCGGCCATCTCAGCTGTGGCAAACTCCAGCACTGCGAAGCGGCGAAAATTTCCATCTTGTCCCTGTGCCAACTGCGGGGAAAAAAATAAAACATTAAAACATTCCCTCTTGATTATGTTTAAATATATATCCGAAGTAAATCAGTCTATCCTTTGTTCAGCTTTGTTACAAGCGCAAGGAAACACTGCTAACGACCATAAAACAAGAGATCAATGTATGAAAACACGAGTATCTGGTTGGTTACGACTGTGAAAATAAAAATAAACTAAAGTCAAACTAGCTAGAACCTCATTCAACCATTCTTATGTGTAGAATGAAAAGTAAATGACCAGAAAAAAAGAATGCGCATACATGTGCTCCAGAGACACACACAGTCATTCCAGAAACATCTGTTGAATGACACCACCTGGGGAGTCAGGCGGTCATCGCCATGGCAACCAGCAATGCTCGGGATGGCCATATGCATTCTGGGCTAAAGGTGAATAGCAATGAGGGACGACCAATGGATTTTCAAGCACACCATATAAATAGGTCAAATGTACACATTTTTGTCAGCCCACATGAAAATGCATTAGCAAGCTATGAAGTACATGCCATAGCAGCAGGGGGCGCTATTATCCATAATGGCTATGAAATAGGTACAAAAGGCCAAGTCAAAGGAACACATTTGTGGAACTTTGAATTGCCTTCCACACCACCATGTGGATGTGAAACATTAACTAACCCCAAGACCTTCAGTTCGAATTTCAGCCTGGCTGTATCAGCTTTTGTGAACTTCTGGCGACATTAAAAGCAGATTTTTTTTTAACAATATGAATATCTATAAAACACCTATCATCGGCCAAACTCAGTAGCATTCAACATTTTGGAAACACCTTCAATATCAAATGTTCTAAACACATTACGTGTTCAAGAAATTCAAAATATTAACTTTTGATTATACAAGTCTGTGAAGTGAAAGTCATCAAGGTCACAAAGCACCAGTCACATTAAATAAAAGATGTAATAAATTGTTAATTGGCAAAAAAGTAGAGATTTTGAAGTAGAGGTACAGTGATTAATCGACACTAGCTACTCAAATGAATCGCTAATTATTTTTGGTAATCAAACCTTTAGAGACAAAACTTTCACGTTTCTGCCACATTTTATAATATCAGATGATCATTGTGGTCAATTAGAATGATGACAAATACTTTTATTTTGGTAAACAACTTTTGCCCATTTTGCATGCATATTACAGGCATAAGTCACAGAATTATTAAAATAAAAATAATAAAAATCAGGGCATTGCACTGTCTATTTAAAAAATTCAATTGGCCTTATTAATAATTTTAAAAATATATTTTTTGTAATCATTCGATTGATTGATGGCAGATGAACAAATTACTTGATTAAAATAAGCAATAGTTGGAGCACTACTTTAAAGAATGTTAAGTACAAATCATTTTGTATTTCTGTTCTTTGATGAACGTTTTATGCTTAACAAATAATTCCATTAATATTTATTCATAATGGTAAATAATAGGCATGAATACTTACTGGACAGTTTTATTTTTAGGAAGAAAAAGCAAGAGCGTTTCCAAACTTTTGACTGGTACTTAGTCTGGCCACTTTCGAGAAGTGACACGGGTTTTTAATGCCAGGTCGATGTGGCGAGTCTGACCTGACAGAAGACTGGCGGTTGGGCATCAGCCAGAGCGTTGCGGATGTCTTGGGCGCTCACAACACTCTGAGGCAGGCGGTCCACGCAGATACACTTTGAATGCAGCAGCGGGTACGTGAGCGAGCCCACCTCGGTCCAATGCACATAGAGCATGCGCGAGCCCAGCTGCTTCCCGAGCAGCTCCGACTTGGCCCGGGCCGCGGAGTCTTTCTTCATGTACTCGACAAAGCCGTATCCCTTGGAGTGGCCGCTGGACGCCCGGTAAACCAGGAAGCAGCGCTCCAGGTTGCCAAAAGGGCGCACCAGCTCCTCAAACTGCTGCTGGGTGAAGGAACGCGGCAGGTTGGCGATGCACAGCAGGGCGTCGGTGGGCTGAAGCTGCACAGAGATGTCCCGATCGCGGAGCGGGCACTGGTGGAATTCCTTGATGGCGCTCTGCGCCTGCTCGCCATTGAGCAGCGTCACAAAGGCTGCGTGAGCAAGGGAGATAAAACATTAGCCAGACAATGGAGACAATAATGTACTTGGGCAGAGCAACAATTAAAATATATTTTTCTGATTTGGTACTTTTCATCTGCTTTTCAAAGTTGATGCATCAAGGTTAAGGTCATGTTTAACACTCAGCTCTAATTAACTCATTAGATGCTAAAATCGTCTTTAGAGAGTGCACACATCCACCCATATACTGTGTGTGTATATATATATATATATATATATATATATATATATATACACACACACACAACACCACAGTAGTTCAAACCTCACGAGTCACAGCGTACCAGTTTTCTGAGTTCAGTCATGTGACACATATGTGATTATATTTTCAGTCAACAGTTTGTAAAATGGTCACCCATGAAATGGATTAGAAACATATTGAGTTTGCTGCTTAATTCATAAACCACAATCGTGGCGTGAATCTGATTACCGCATTTGAACTCATTGGGCCATATAAGATATATTGCGTGGAAATGTATTTGGTTCTCCTTTATTGAACTATGGATTTATCAAGCATCCCATAGTTATTGATTTAATTACGCACAATTTTCTGAAATTGGTTACAAAATATAATCTCTTCATAAATAGTTGACTTATTTGATTTACTGTGAAACAAACTTATAACAATAAATAAGAAACATTTTGAATTAACAAACATTTTTTAAATACCTAATAATAATAATAATAATAATAATAATAATTGACCACCAATCCGCTCTATACCACGCTGGAGTCCATCCTAGCTGACAGTGGGTGATTTACCACTCAAATAAAACTTTCACCCATACATTTGACTTATTTACTAACCTGTGCCCTTGTATTTGTCTACAAAGCAGTACTTCAGATCATAGTTGCCCAGCAGCTCATGAACCTCCTGGAAAACAAACAGAAAACATTATTAATATATTTAATATAACAAAATCAATAAAAAATATGAAAGTCCAAATTAAACAAAAGCATGAATAAATATACATTCTGGTGGTTAGCGGCCGTCATCTTATATGAATTCTTTACTTTGTGTTCATGATCAGTGGGTAACAAGGGCCAATGATTGCCTCTTTGTTGACGGGAGAAAATTGTTCTACGCTGCGTTTGTCCATTCACGACCGGCGATGCTGTCGAGCACTTTCTGAAGCGTTTTGTCCTCACGCCTTCCACCTTTTGTTCGAACGAAACTCGCATCTCGAAACCCCACTAACTACTATCACACCCCCATTTCCTAAACAATGGTATCGCCCGCAGGCCCCATCGCTCCCCACGAGTCAGGCACGTTCCAAAAACAAGAGGGGGAGTGTATGACATCATGAGTTTATCAAACTAGTTGATGAGGTTCAATTTGGCTGAGTTTGGGGCACCGTCAAAGTTATAAATACCTATTATTTGTTATATATTTGAAGTATGATGAATCCTCAAGTGTCACAGAACAGTCCCAATGAATTTGAAACCCCCGGTGTGGACGTTCGCGAGGCCTGACTGACGGCTCAGGCCACACTTGACAGTTGACTGACCAGAGTTGAATTAAGTTAAACAATTACAAGTACAATTTACAACAACTTAATTCGTTGGTGGTAAAAAAAGAAAAAAAAAGTAAAATTTGAGGTGGGGGGCACAATACGGGCAAAGGGGGAGCTAATTAGCGCTGATAAACTACTGTTGTGTTTGATGGCCAACGAGCTAACAAGAATAGCATGACACGGCTAGGTTAACACTAGCCAAACGACCCCTGTCACTCAATCACTAAAAGTTGGAATCATTACCTGATTACTGACGTCAGGCGGCAGATTTTTGATGATAATCTTCCTTCGGTTGTAAAACTCCCGTCGAGTTCTCTCCAAGCGGCTCTGAATCTCTTGGGGGCTCAGCGGTGTCAAGTCTTGGTCGGCCCTCCGCTGACCCTCGCGTCCCGCTGTCGGGACCTCATCACCGGCGTGGAGCTCTGGATGCCGTCGCTCTCCGGACCTCCACTTATCTTGGTCGGCGGGTGCGGCGAGGTCGTAATTTTCGTGGGGCGGACGGGGGACGAAGCCGAGCGCCGTGTCTGTGTTTTCTTCGTTGCCGTTTGCGCTCACAGACACGACGGCCGCCATCGCTCGACTTGGTGGAAGTTTTGGTTACTCTGGAAAAGCCAGTCGCATTTGAGCAGTTTAAACAATACACACATGGGTCCACCGCCGTCTCCGATAGGACGAGAGGCGCGTGACGTCAGTGGGAGGGGCTAGATGTGATTGCGTGTGACCAAAACTAAAACGGCCGAAATGTAGTCAGTGGTACAGATGCGACATTTCACCCCTTGTTTTGAATTCTGCTGAATATTTTCTTAATTCGTCAAATTTATTAAATTTATCTTGTTCACTTAACTTTTATTTAAAATATATTGGCCTGTCATTTTTAAAAGATTCAAGAAGTAGATTCCCACTAACACCGGTACTATTGTTTTATGGGGGTGGGGGGGAGTAATGATTTGAGTAATCAAAATAATATCGTAAAGTAAAATATATGCTAAAATTGTTGGCTTTCATCATACACATATTTTAGTAGTATTGTGATGTTTACATCAAAACCATTTTACATAATTGAAAGAAGATACGAGAGGGCAGAAATTTAACCCAGATGGTGACATCATGTCAAAGTTTGAAATGGCACGACCAACTTAATTATCACACTTCCAGGATAGTTCCATCCCTTTGCTCAAATAGTGCGAGTAGAATATGAAACAATTTGTCCAAATATTGGTCACAATACTGGGTTTGACGAAGTGCAGCTTTATTTAACTACATGTATTATATTAATAGTTATATAAAATGAATATTATTAAAAATTAGGTGAGTTAAAGTTTTAGTTGCAATATAACCAATAATATACCACCAATAATAGCTCAACATTTGCAAGCTGAGCCACGATTGGTCATTGGTGATGGAAAAAAAAAGAAAACCCAAGAGGAATGTAAAAAAATATTTATTAAACCAATGATATATTTCACGGTTTGTTAAAAAATAAAATTCAAAATGTAACAACCCTGTAAAAAGAACAAAAATTCAATAACAGAAAGCATACTTACAACTTCACAATTTTTTTCTTCATCATGATGAATGGCCAAGATTTGTCATTGTATTTCTAAGAGGTATTCAAACAACTAGATGGAAGCCCAATTCTAAAAAAATCAATATTTGGCTGTAAGCGGATCTCATTCAACTTCGCAAAGAGGGACTGGAACGTCGGCCTTTGTGCAGGATCGTGATCCCAACACTGCATGGTTAAAGTCCTCAGCTGCCCTCAGGGGAAAAACAGTATTAGACACCCATTAAAACACCCAAATGGACACTGCAATATTCTTTACCTCAAGAGGACATCCTTTAGGACAGGGCAAGCGCTTCCATTCCTCCAACATGTTGATGAGCACATTGACATTCATGTCTCTGGGGCATAACCCCGCCATCTTGCCAAACATCTAAAAAGCAGAAGACGCGGCGCATTGGAAAGAGTCCGAAATATGTGGGTTTTGACGACGTACCGCTGGGGGGCTCTGATTCGGGTCGCAGCGGGTCAAGATCTCGTACAGCGTCACGCCAAAGGACCAGACATCGGAGCAAAACGAAAATGTGTTTTCTTTCAGGCACTCAAGGGCATACCTGTAAAATATGCAAAACAGCATGAAAAACTTATTACTACGGTGGCTCCCTTCTAATATTGTAAAGAGACTGCGTAAACTCACCAAAAAACTGGACTGTCACCGTCTTCCGAAACGCGGTAGTAGGTCTTATTATCGGGGATATGTTTGGACAGGCCAAAGTCTGCAATCTTTACCAAGCTGTCACTTTTCACTAAAATGTTACGTGCGGCGAGGTCCCGGTGAATGTATCGCGTTGAGTGCAAGTATTCCATTCCCTGGGAATATTTATGAGATGAAATATGATGAGTAATCATATTAAGCAAACGCTTAAAGAGCACAAGGGATTCTCTTGAAATCATTGAGCGTCATTGCAAAATGCAACACTAGTCATTTTTCGTAAATACATTCTTTTGCGGTAGGAATCAACTTTTTATTTTAATGATGGCAGAAAGCATGAAATGAAAGTCTTATGGTTTCCATGCGGCATAACGACGCGAACAGCTCACCTGGCAAATCTGCTGAGCAAACAGCAGGCACCGGGACGTACTCTGTTCTTGTTTTTGAAGGTATTTTTCCAAGCTGCCCAGCGGAAGGAACTCCATTATGAGCTGCACCACCTGTCCCCCTGTCATTGCAGATTAGCAAGCAATTTACAAACCTTGTGCTTCGGAATGGTAGTCACAATCAACCCACCACCACCACCACCTTGAATCTACCTCTAATAAAAACACAAGCAGTGGTTGTGTGTGTGTGTGTGTATATATATATATATATATATATATATATATTTTTTTTTTTTTTTATGAAAAACGTTAAATTGTCAACATTAATCAACCATCACATGATTGTAAAACACGTTTGGTTCAGTTCCTGGCTGCAATGGTAAAAGCAGCAGCAAAAATCAGTAAAGTTTGAAACAGTCCAATCACGGCGCACCTCTTTTCTGAGTTTGGTCATGTGACATTCGTAAACTGAGCTGTAATGGGCCAGAACAGATCTGTCAACATCTCAGTTGACAGAAAGTGGCAAAATGCCCCCGGCCCCAGGGATATTTTTTCTGCTTAATTCATATTCAACATACGCAATGTAAATTAGAGTACCGCATTGAAAGCAGACCAGCAGGGTGAGAGCATACAGTATATTGAAAATCTGATTTTTGATTCGACTTCCCTTTAGATGAACCACGGATTTATCGAGTGTCCCGCAGTTACTGTTGAATTAATTCAGCACTTTTTGTCTAAAATTGGTGAAATCAGTTTCTTTCTGGCGAGTAATAATAAAATAAATAGGGAAACAAGATATTTTTACCACTCAATTTTAAATGACTTTTTTTTCCATCCTCCTTTGGCTTAAGGAAAAACTGGAGCCCATGACAGCTGACATATATTTTTATATTTTAGATTTTTATAGAATGTATTTTTTAGACAGCCACTAAATTGTTAAAATTGATCTTGGTTCTGCTCTTCGTTGCCATGGTAACAAAAGCTAAAATCGGTATTTGTCTGACACAGACTCCCCCGAGACGGTCTTATTTCAAGTGGTGTGACAAGTGGATGGAATTCTTTAACCTGTGCGTACTTGTACATGATCTCATTGAAAACATTTCAGCCTTTCTTATCATTACGAGCGAACTTGAAAGATTTGACATATTAACCGAGGACTCACCGATATCAGTGCAGCATCCTTTGTACTTGACGATGTTGATGTGATCGAGGGACTTGAGGGTCTCGATCTCCTTCAGCCAGAACTTTGGCAAGGGAGCGTTTTCCTGTTTCAAAGTCTTGACGGCCACGAGTTCCCCCGTTCCGTCATTGGCGGGGTCGTACATGTACAACGTCACCGTTCCGAAATTACCCTAAAGGGGGAACAGGTGTTTCATTAGATCAGCGACATGAGGGGAACGAGAGACCCACTTGGAGATAAGCTCACCTTTCCTAAGATGTACTTCTTTTTCAGATGACGCTTGAGAAAGATGGCAGATTGCGCCGGAGGAAGCCTTTCCCCGGAGGTTATATCAGGATCTGTACACAGAAGAAAACATTGGAGACTCATTTTCATTTAAAGCTGAACATCTTCGGGAGCGCACTTTTTCTCATGATGTCGATGAAATCTCTGAGCAAAGAGCTGAAGGAAGGCCTCTCCAAGGGCTCGTAGGCGAGACACTTGTTGATAAAGACAACCAGGTCCTGAGAGGGCGGCTCCAACAACTTTCCCTTTTTCTGATAGAAGCGCTCTTTCTGTGGAAAGGAGACGAATGGAGGCCGTTCAACATGGAAGCGGTCGCCACGTTTTGTAAAGTGACCGGTCGCGGGCTGACCTCCAGCACCGTGGCGCCGCTCATGGGGACGTAGCCGTCATTGCAGATTTCCAGCAGAGTCACGCCGAAGCTCCACAGGTCGGCGGCCATGCCGGCGGGCGCTTTGCTGTAAACGCACTCTGGAGCGATCCAGGGGATGCGATCGAGTCGCTCTGCCGCAAAGGACGATGACATAAAGCACTTGATAAGATTAGGATTGTTATTTATTTTATTTGCTAATTTGTTGACTGGCACTGACGGCTGTAGATGTCAAAGTTCAATTTTTAGTGAAATGGCTTATTCACAGTTAGAACAGTCAAAAATCCATTGGACGGGCAGTTAAGGGCAGTACATAAAAAGTTATTTGGGTCCGCGCAATGTCACGACTTATCAAAATTCACATTTGGCAAACTACAACATCCATGACTATTCACAGTCTTGCGTAAAGAATCCATTGCCACAAAATTAAAGATGATGACAAGGCATTATTCAGAATATGCCTAAAGGGATTTCCAAAATATAATATATATATATATATATATATATATATATATATATATATATATATATATATATATATATATGTATGTGTGTGTGTGTGTCAATTTCGAAAAAAAAAAAAAAATTATAAGCCTTAATAACAACCTAAAACATCATGGCTTCCTTTTGGGTTTTTTTTTCTACAAGTTTCCTCATGTTAAATAGGTTACAATAAACAACGGTATGGAAAACAACATTGCAAACTTTGAAAAACTAACCAAAAATATGTTATACAGGAAACACTATTCAAAAGGCCTTTGGGTGTTCTGTATTATGCATGTCATATGAACATTAATTATAAGAGAAGGTTTCATGAGGTGACGTGTCAAGCAAATTTTTTATATTTAAAACAATCTAAAGTTACTGTGCCAAACAGGGGTTTGCCATTAACCCTGTATGTGCCAAATATTTTTCTAATTATTTTTATATCGCTATTCAAAAAGGTTGTACCTTGATAATGATTAGAGCTAAAGGGATACTGTGTAAATGTTGCTTGGTGCAATTTTGTTATTTTGGAGCCTCCAAGATGCCACTAGATGGCGCAGAAAAATAGTAAATAGGTGAGGTTTTCAGCTAATGTAAGATAAGAGTACACTGAGAGGACAAAAAGTGTCTAGCTTTGCTGTATTTTACATTCGACAAAATCTCACAGCACAACACCGAAAAAATGTCGCAAAAAAGTATGCAGAATTCACAAAGATTCATCTCGGCTAAATTTGTTCAAATATTTTCTTGCTCTATGTGAATTCTCGGCCTGTCTAGTTGAATACAAAACTGCCATACTTGGGACACACAACTAGATATTGAATAGTACTTTTTCGCTGCAGCAAAGGGATTGGGAATCACTGCTCAAGATGGATCATGAATAAAAATGACAATGCCCTGAAAACATCCAATTTAAAATATACTCCCAGAATTCACACTCAAAGACTGTCATGATTTGCAGGACTGTACTGACCTTCCAGTGAAAGTGCATTGACTGCAATTCCTGGGTCACTCAGCTTGACGAAAGGTGACTCCCCTTGCTCCAGGCCTCGCCTCGCCACCAGCACATTCCTGGCACAAACGTTTCCGTGGGTGACGCCTTTGGACGCCTACAAAAAAAAAAAATCAGATTCCATTGCAGCTAACTGCCCGTTTGTCTCCATCAATTTTACAACATCTGTCATGTCAGTTATTAGTGCCACTTCATATGATTCATTCCGCTCTCGCTATGCAGGTGTTTACGAAGTCAACACTGATTCTGATCACTTAGGCTGCATTTACACTGCATGTTTAAAGTGACAATTCCCATTGTTTTGGGCAGTGTATATAGGGGGAAAAAAATTGAAATCTTGAAATCAGTATGGGGCCTTTTTAACTCATTGACTCCCACTGACAGCTTAAATAACAAATTGTCTAAATAATGGCCAATTCGGCCAATGGAGTACTATTCTCCATGTTTTCCGTCAATGACATCAGACGCACTTAAAATGGTCACAAAAATAAGCATTAAATCAGAACAGAGCACTTAGGCTTGCAGTGTAAATCCAGCTTTAAATGAGAGCTCAATCCCAAATTCACTTCTAAAGCCACTTAGCTGAATGGCACGGAAAGCGACACATATTGACTCTGGAAAGAAGACAGAAATGAAGCACAACTTACGAGGTAATTCAAGGCACTGGCAAGTTGTCTGGCCACAATAAATTTCCAGCGAGAAGTCAATTTGGCTTTTTCTCTGCGAAGGAAAATGTCTAAGGGTCCAAACTCCACAAACTCCTCCACTAAGATGTCTGCAAGGGAAGGCACAAGAAGTTTGTTGTACAATAGACACATTTTGTGTAAGGGACCACAATTGTGTCGCAATATTTTTTTCCTGGTAGATTGTGTGAATGTCGAAAGGCTATAATATTATTATATTATTATTATATTATATATTATTAATCCTTTTCACATTTTTGATTGATTCAACCAGTTTCAAACGGTTCATCTCCTACCTAGTACAATTATTTTCCCCAAATTTCTAAACAAAAGCAAAAATTGAGATATTTCTTGTTAGTACGTTGTGAGCTCATATTTACTCCTACATTTTTCTCAATGTTTTCTCAACATTCTAACTTTAAACTCCATCCATCCTTTTTCTACAGGAGAGCGGCTTATCCTCACAAGGGTCACGGGCATGCTGGTGCCTACCCCAGCTGGTTTCGGGCAGTAGGTGGGGACACCCTGAACTGGTTGCCAGCCAATCGCACGGCACACAGAGACAAACAACTATTCACGCACGGAGTCAAACCTAAGGACAATTTAGTATGTCCAATTCACCTGCCATCGTGTTTTGGAATGTGGGAGGAAGCCGGAGTGCCCGGAGAGAACCCATGCGGGCTCGGGGACAACATGCAAACTTGTATCCCTTCATCTGTGAGGCGGACGTGCTATTCACTGCGCCACTGAGCCAGCCTCCAACTTTAAACTGTTTGGATTAAACTACAAAATACAACATGTTAATCTTTTTGTTTTTTCCATCTCATTTTCACACTTTTTGACTGACTTCAATTTACCAGCATTAAAAGGTTCAGCTCGTCTCGTCTAGTTCTAAATTCTAAACAAAAGACCCCCCCCCCCCCAAAAAAAAATCATAATTCCAAAACATTCACTATCTCGCCACATGATCACACATTGTTCAATATCATTCGATATAATTCAGAATCAGTCTTTTATAGTCTATGCATTCCATATACTTCTAGAATTTTTCATTCATCTTCCAGCATTCACAAGCGATTTCTTTAGACATCTTGTTCCTACTGTTATGGTATAATTAAACATAACGTTTATTAAAGCAAATGTTTTGGAACAAAGTAAAAGCTGAATGTGACTTTGAATGACGTTCAAGCTTCATCATTATATCACACATAGAAAAAGAGCTTTTTTTGTGTGGGCGTTTTGAGAAAGAAGCAAAAAGGGGAAGTGGAAGACTGTAATGTGTGCTCTCACTTTCAGATCCGTTGACTGACAAACCATGGACAAACGCCAGGTGATCGTGAGACACCTGGCTCATGAGACTTGCCATCTCAAAGAACGCCTAAAGCAAAACCAACAAAATATCGATTTGGAATCAATAGACAACGGTTGTTAAGCGGCGGTGTGACGAAAACTTACGGATGTGATATCCTCATGACTTTCCTCCAGAACCTTGAGCACCACTTGGACATTCTTGTAGTTATCGCCGTTCCAGTCGTCCTCCTGCTCATCGGGTGCTTGGCAGACTTGCAGATGTGCCGAGTAGATGTGCGTTCTAGTGCCAAAACCCAAATGCGGCCCCTGTGCGTAAACACAGCACACGGCGCCGCAGCCGCATTAACACGGAACTAACGAAGCTTCAGAGGCGTGACGGACAGGATTCCCACCAAAGTGATGTCTTTGTACTTGATCTGGAAGCAGAGCTCCCACTTGTTGGGTGAAAGAGTGCGCGCGGTGGCGCCGCCATCCACACCGTGTCGCTTCACCAGGAGGTTGGAAAGCTCTGGCGGAGATAAACAAAATGAAAACGTTGTCAGCGGCACAAGACAAACGACACACATTTGGCCCTCATCGAATACGTTCATTTAAAAGGGGAAGTCAACCCAAATATATTTCAGTATTTCGATTAAAATTGCGCTTGTGGAAGGTGAATTAAGAAGCCAAAAAAATAGCTGTTTTCATCTATCTCAAGGGGTGGTCATTTTGTCACTTGCTGCCCACTGAAGATGACATCACAACTCAGGGCTAAATTCATAACCAATTAGCTTGTGAATTTTACATGGGTCAGCTCAGAAAACAAATGAGAGATGATTGGTCATCATCTGAATCCTGAGCAAATGTGATGTCATTTTCAGTCAACACTAAGATAAGAAAGTGGCCGCAACCTGCGATGAATAAGTATTCAGAATGTCATGTTTAGACTCGTGGTTAAGCATAGAAAATATTGCAGAAAGAACAAAATTAGCATTGACTTTTACTTTAGTCTTAATTAACGTCCGTCCGTCCATCCATCCATCCTTAACAAATATATGTTTACTTTTTGTTACTTTTACCACTGAAACTGTACGTGGCATCTTCCAAATAAAGTATCTTGAGGTTTTCCTCTTTCCTTAGACAATGAAAGTAAAATGTAAAATGAACAAATGCCACCGGGTTCAATTAATTGATCAAAAATAGCTAGTCTAATGCGCAAGTCAAAGCTTTACCCTTCCATCACTACGCATTGAACCCGTTCACCGCCACTGACGGCTTTTGACGTCAGAGATCCATTTTAATGGGCGGGCGGTGAATAGATAAACTAATTCACTGCTATTTCCAGTTATTTCAGAAAAAAATCCATATTAACTGGGCTGGCAGTGAAACAATAAAGAAGCCTTAAAGAACTCCAATAGCCTCAAAGTGAAAGAATTTCAGTGCAAGACTGCGGAGCGATGTGAGGTGACAAACACTTGAAAGCAAAGTGCAACATGAATACAAATTACGCTCAGCTGAATTAAACACAAACCTCGTTGTCGGGGCCGACAGCACTTTTTAATAGTATAGCTCTCCGTGCCAGAGTTGAGTACGTAGTCCTTTAGAGTGTTTATGAGGTCCTTCACGTTAGAAAATTTCTCCTCCCAGCCATCCAGGGAGAAGACCGAATCTTTATACTGGATGCAAAACAGCTTGTGGCTTGCCGTGGATTCCTTCTGCTGGGCACCCGATAAGTCAGTTTTCAATCTCTGTCTACCATATTTTTTTATTAAATAATTCATCAGATTTACAATAAAATGAGTAATGTTTATGATATTGGTGTTAATGTTAATTTGTTTTCAGCATCAAACAGTACAGTTGGTCAAAAATATCTCTAGTCTGAATAAGGATTGACATTTTTTTTTTCCAGGCACTTTCATTCACTTTAAGCTATTTTTTTCGGATTCAGAATAACCTGTAAAACCTGTAAAAAGTTAACATTTTCTGAAAGTTTATCTGTTTATGAGTTATAATTTCACACCTTTCATAGATAATGATCTCATTTATGGTCACCGCAGCAAGTGGGTGTGTGTGAAATGTTTGCTCTTTCTTTGGAGGGGCTTTGCAAAAAATTAATTGAGAAGCACTGAGCTAAAAGAAGGTCGGTATTTCAATCAAGCACTCTAGTAATGTATTACTTTAGTACTAAAAACTAAAGTAATAGGCTACTTTAGATACTTAAAGTTATTAAGTGCTGAAGTAATTGATTACCGTATTTTCCGCACTATAAAATGCAGCGGATTATAAGGCGCACCCTCAATTAATGGGATATTTTAAAACGTTTCCATATATAAGCCGCACCCTCAATTAATGACATATTTTAAAACTTTTTCAATCACAATATTGCAATACTCAAAGTAATAAGAATAATAACTCAAATATTAACTCTAAACTCTCAATAGCATAATAACTCAGTCAACATGACCAACCTTGTTCAACTGTAAACACACAGGTAAAGCTTACTTTATCAGTTCATTCCCCATCAACGAATCCCAATCTCAATATTGATCCATATATAAAGCGCACCTGATTATAAGGCGCACCATCAGCGTTTTAAAAAAAATAAGACTTTTAGGTGCACATTACAGTGCGGAAAATACGGTACTCATGTATTACCAACCATTGTAAGACCCTTCTCCCTACTTGAAAAAAAAATCATAAATATGTTTCTGGGATTGAATGTACGTAGACTTAAGAAAAACATAAAAACACATCTTTGGGATTGAATGAGTGAAGGAGAGCGGCGACTCACCTGGGTTTTGTTTGAGACGGCCAGGACCAGACGGTGATAGCTGAGAACACTCCAGCGTACGAGGCAAGCTTCTTCTTCTGCGTCTTCCTTTTTTAGCTTGTGTAGCACAAAGTCATCACTAGAAACACACAGTTGAGACAGAACGCGTTTGTGTAACGCTTACAGTGTACCAAAGACGAGGGTGAAAAGAACTCACTGCATTGGTCCGTGCAGTCCATTAGCTTCACTCAGCAGCACCCTGGGGGGCGCCACCTCATGACAAAGATAGTGGTGGGCGTCGGCAGTCAGCCGGTAGTATCCATCCAGCAGGGAGATGAAGGAGCGGGCCTCCTGGCTGGAGCTCATCTCAACCTCCTACGTGCACATTCACAAAGACAACGAGTGGCGTTTAGCAGCAAGGCTGCCACCTACGGATGCGTTCACGTTGGGAAGAAACACAAATGCCAGAAGCGCATGGCGACCTCGCAGAGTCGATTGGATATGGTTTTGGATATGGTTTTACTGCGATTCTAAATTTGAATGGAGGTGATGAAGGACTGACCCATAATACAAAATTTAAAAAAAATGCAAAAAGAAATTTTGAAAGATTGAGCGATACTCATTTCTGTCATTCTGCTCTCCCGCTAGTTAGATCCTGACCTGACGCTAATCGTTTAGCTTCGTGTGATGTGGAGAGCTAACGCAGAAGCTTGGGTAATGAGGCAGTGTTTCGTAAAGTGGGTCAACATGCTTTTTGGTCTAACTGTGAAGAATCTGGTTGAGAACCAATTCCCTCTAAAATGTCGGCTGCTGCTGGCATCGTGGATAATATCCTCAAACAACTTCCATTCATCAAACTTCTCCAACTCCCATCCCCCTCCTCCAGGACAAAGTGATTTTGAACTTTAAAAAGCTAAACAGTTGTTACGTTTTCTGCCATTTACATCGTATAGTTTTGTATTTTTTGTTTTTTTTTGTTTTACTTTTAATTCTCATGGTATTTTTCTCTCCCCCTCCTCACATTTGGAAAATATGAGTTGCCTCTAAGTCAGATTTAGTATTTAGCGCATTTTCTATGAAACTAACGCCAGCCAACGTAAACAAACATTGCGCCCAGTACATCTCTCCCCCCGGCTGATAGTACGGTGCAATGGTGCCAAATAAAGTTGAGCTCTTTTGCAGTGATAAAAACTAATAGAGATGGGCCAGAAGCACTTTGAAATACAGTATACGGAAGAGCGCAGCCCGACAATATTCGCCACGATTGTTAAGCAGAAAATTATCTGCGAGGACATTTATTTCTTCAAAATAAATTGTACCATCGTTAGAAGCGTATGGTGCAAGCGGCCTTGGTATGCTTTTATTTTGGAAGTTCCTACCGGGAGCATGGTATAGTGACAACGGTCAACCCAATCATTTTTTTCCTCCCTGAGTGGTCTGGATGTTTTTTCCGATTGACTTTTTTTTTTCTTTTACTAACAACTTGAGAACAAACGGCCGCCCGGAACGTAACACGTTCGTATGTAGAGGAGCGTCTATAATAGTATTAACTCAAGCACTGCCAAACTATAGAAGTCAAAGGGTTAAATACCGCATTTTTCGCACTATAAGGCGCACCGATTATAAGGCGCACCCTCAATAAATGACATATTTTAAAACCTTTTCAATCACAATATAGTAATACTCAAAGTAATAACAATAATAAGTCAAATAATAACTCTAAACTTTCAATAGCATAATAACCCAATGTCAATATGACCAACCTCGTTCAACTGTAAACACACAAAACAGGTAAAGCTTCCTTTATCAGTTCATTCCTCATCTACGAATCCCAATCTCAATATTGATCCATATATAAGGCGCACCTGGATATAAGGCGCACCTATCAGCTTTTTAAAAATATATATATATAGTGCGGAATATACGGTAATTGTATAAACAGTATTATTCCAGTACTCGAGTAGCTCCAACTCCCATAGACAAATTCCTTGTATTTTTCACATTTATGCTCTCACCATGCAGTTCCCGTCCTGAGTGGTAATGCAAACATTAGCTTCACTGACGGCGATGTGAACCATTTCCGGGAAGTCGCAGAAGGTGGTCCACTCGACGGGAGCGGAGGCAGTCGGCTGGCTGGAACATTGCTTGGTTTTCCTCGGGGAGTCGCTGCCCTGGATGCCATTGGCCTGCGTGTCGAAATCACAAGCCAAAGGGAGTGAGGAAGAAGCAGGAAGCCGCCACATTTTCTGCGACGATATTACAAACCTCCTCACAGCTGCTGGTTTCCCTCCACTGGAGTCCCATGGCGGCAGATACCATCAACTCATACGAGACGGCGGCCGCGCCGTCCCCTCGCGAAGCATCCTGACCGGAGTCTTCGCCGTCCCTGCTCAGTCTCAGGCGGCGAGCGACGAAGGTCTCGGCGCCAAAACGCGGCGCCACGCACTCGAGAGCGCAGATGTACTGGCAGATGATCTCCTTAATATCCGGCTGCTTTGCTTCCAGGTTGTTCTGGTTTTTACGCATGGATTGTTGAAACATCCAACGGAGGCGTAGTTTGGTGACAACGTTGTCTTCCGATATTTGCTTGGCCAAAGACTTCGGGATGCATTTTAGGAAGCTGAAAAAAAAAAACCACAATCGTCTTATATAACTACAAAACAGAACTGAAAAAATGTCAATCACTTGCTGTGTTGAAAATAAAAAGATAAGAATAAGAGTATAGTATTAGAAAAATATCAGCACATTGTTTTTGTTTTGGGATATGAATAACCATACTGAATTAATGTCATGAGGTAAAGACAAAAAAGCGCACTGAACCAATGGTGATTCTTTTTTTCATTTTTTGCTCTTTCTATTTTAAATCTGTTTATACGTTCGATGAACTCAGTCAATTACCGCTTGATTTTCTTAATACTGATACATCACCTCACCAATCTGACTTTTCAATAATGCCCTATAAATTTATTTATCTCTATGACGACATGAAATGACGAAATGAATGAACAATTTTGTAACGATGATTTTTTTCCCCAAGATTCTACTCATTTCTTTTTTAATAAAAAGGCTTCTTCTCTGTAATACTGTAATTGAATCCTGCAATATTGGTTTTTATCTTGTTAAAATAAAGATTTTTTATCTGACTTTTTAGTGACAATAAAGGTTCCTTATGATTCCAGTCGTGCAACATTACACTTCTTTTCTCAGATAGAAAAGCAAAAGAATAATGTAAATGTTTTCATTTTTGCAGCTGGCCTCAATAGCTCAATAGCTCAAAAGCTCATCCATCTGAGGGGACGGCCATTTTGACGCTTTCTGTCAACTGAAAATGATATTGGTTTCTCAGAGCAGAGTGGCTGGCCAATCACAGCACAGGTTTTGAATATCACATGACTAAACTGAGAAAGAACGTGAGCTGTGGTTGACTGTTATCCGTGCGCAACTGTGACATCATTTTCAGTTGACAGCAACTGCAAACTAGCTAACCTTTGCGATGGAAAAAAAAATGGTGGATTTTGAAGTCGAACTTTAAATGCCAGCCATTTATAATAGAGAACATGCAAACCAAAATCATAGTTAAGTTTTTTTTTTTTTTAATTATTTTTCCCCAAACCTTTTCCGCGTTCATTCCCATAAAAGAAAGAAAAATAGTTGACATCAATTGAGGTCAATGAGTTCAGTTTCTATTCAATGCATATCATAATTTAGTTTTGATTGATAATGTAAAACAGTATCGATAAAATAAGGACGATCATATCCATAAAAGCAGGACTTTGGATAGGTGATTAAACTGTGGGTGAGTCCCCGGTGTAAAAAAAAAAAAAAAAATCAAAAAATGACCTGGTCTTTTTTGAAACACGCTGCATGGTGCTGCGCGTTTGTAGCGCCAGGTGCATGAGGTGGAGCATGGCCATGCCCAAGCTGTCGCTTTGATATTGGCTTAGCTCCTCCTCTGATCTTAGGTTCTCCATTGGAATGAGCTCATTCACAAAGTCGTGCTTAGCCTGTCGGGAAGAACACGGTGCTGTCAGGAGATCGTTGAGGAAAACACGCTGTGAAATGTCTGACGCTCACCTGAGCAAATAAATATTCCACTGATTTGATTTCCAGCAGGGGTTTGCCGATGGCGGCGTCATCTGTCTTGCAGAGATGTGTGGTAAGGGTAGGCTCCCTGTCTCCTGCTCTGCTTGTATTTAAAAAAAAATAAATAAAAAATAATAAAATACCCAGAGTAACCAAAATCCACAAAGCAGATTCCCCATTGACTTTGTTTATTTGCTTTAAAAAAAATAGATACGGTAAATTTAAAACTTTAATCTGCTACTTTTTTCTCATGCTTTCAACCTTGGGTCTTTATGCAGATTCAGCATAGCAAAGCTGCAATTTTTTTTTCCAGAGACCATTGGGCACTCCCCACCAGAGTGTTAGTTCAGGGGTGAAGTGCAAAATGATGCGCTCAATAACTTCTGGCGTGTTACTGTTGTGTTGGTGCAGTGTTCTATCTCAGTGTGTGGGTTTTATGTTGAAAATATGTTGTGCTGCTCTTTTTTTCTAAACCGGCATGTTTACTGTATTGAAGGCATGATGTTGCTGTAACGAGGCAGTTCCAAAAAAGTTTTTAGCAAAAACATGCATCATGCATCATCTTTCTGCGAAAATATCTGACGTTACAACCTGCAGCTTACATTCTAGTGTGGCCTGTACGCGACAAAAAAAAAAAAAAAGATTTTCAGTTCAATTTTTGTTGTTGAATTTTGTAATCTGTTGTGGTTTGTAGTATGAAATTTATGGTATGTATCGATAAATGAAAATCTTTTTTTTTTAAATGCTGTTTTTTGACTGGTCTTAAAAGGAAGAAAAATTAGAATAAAATCGTGCTGCAGACCTGTAATAGAAAAGGTTATGATCAAAAAAAGAAAATACTTGAAGTGAAGTCGCATTAGCCGAGCAACGATGTTGTGAGCGAACACTATACATTTTTTTTTTTGCTTTCTTGCTGGGAGAAAATGGACACAACATTGGACTTTGAAAGGAATGATTGAAATTAATAGGCCAAGTTTCAGTGGTTGAATTTAATCCTCTTTTGTTTTTCTAGCAATCACATTGGTAAACAGTATGCAATTGATTGCAGCTAAATGAAAGCTTTGATAGCAATTTAAATATAGGCCAATTGTCTATTATGTACTGTTATTCCCAACTCCAAAGTAGTCTAGCGCCTCACCTGTTATGAACTTCACCGCACGTTCCTGCTGTGTCGCTTTTGACAGTAAAACGACTCACAACCGGCTCTCTGTCATTAAATCCGTGCCAATTACGAAAATAGAACCTGCACACAAGGAAGCGAGAATTTGCAGTGTCGCGGTGGCACCTTGTTGTGTGCTATGATGACATGACCTACCTCATTCGGTAGTGAAGAATAAGACAGGAATCCTCTTTTGGGTGAAAACTGTGATTTGGACTGTACCAGCAGCATGTCAGTGGGTCATACAGAGCAAACAACACATGGAATAGAGGCGTTATCCCTGTTTAAGACACAGATGGATTACGCACCTTGCCTAATCTGATTTTATTATTCTTTTTCCGCCATTATTCTCACCAACGGCCTCTGCGGCCAAAATGCACAGGTCCTCAGCGGTGATCTGTTTGGCGGCCGTGTACGACAAATATTGCTCTTCATTGGGGCTCCAGAACAGGAACACGTGGATGCCGTCATCCTGAGGAGTTACCAAGGATTGCGCTGAGGACCTATGCTTGGGAATTTTGGACCACCTCCTGGCGGGCATGACGGCTGGTACCTTATGACCAAACACAGACATATTATCAACAAGTAAAAATCTCAAAAGTGGTTAGCAAATCCGCCTTGCGGTTCTAAGGTTGAGTCTGAGCTCTCACAGTGCTTTGATTAGTAATTAGTGAAGACGTGCGTGAGGCAATGTGTGAATGAAGAAAGTGATTTTTCATGGTTGAGCAGTTTTGCTTTATTTCATGTTGTCATGCTATAGTTAACATCTCATCGCAGTTGTATGGCAGTTTCAGAGATGGAACAACTAATTGTTAACTGCTAAAATTTTGCTTAACAGTGCTTTTTAAAATATATAACAAGTTAAGAGTTCCTTTTTTATATATATATATATATATATATATATATATATATATATATATATATTACACATTTTTCACAAAATTTGGGGGTTGTTAGAGACTTGGTAACGACCCACCAGAAAAATGTCAGGTGCACATTCAGAATAAAAAGAGACGTGATCTGTCATCAGCTCACAATTTTTTAACAGCTACTATGAAATGATTCATGTGATCTTTACGCATTTTGTTCCTCCTTGACACAGAGCCAAAAGTGGAGGAAACCATTTTGCTTGTAAAATATAATTATATTAAAAATAATTATATTCAGTCACTACAGTGTTATGAAGAGGGATGTTGTGAAACCTTCAGTTGTAACTGGACCAATTGCATCTTTTTGTGTTCAGAAAATTTCTACAGCATATAAAACTAACTTTATTTTTAGGATATGGCAGGAGCCACTTAAAAATGAATGAAGGGCTGCAAAGACCCCCAGGCCGTAGTTTGGGCATCACTATTTTATGATATGTTTATGACTTGTTTCCCTCGTCTTCCAATATCTCAATCGAACCACCCTGAATCATCGAAAAATATAATCCAGGAGCCATGTTTAACTTTAATACTATTATATCTTTATACTGTTATTATGACTTTTGGTCATGTGGACTTTAAGTTTGTGTTTTACATAACAACTGAGTCAATTCGTTTGTAATCTATAAAATATCAAATAATGAAAAGAAATACTTAAAAAAAAGACAGAAAACGGAAGTGATTAGACTTTGTGAACAACACAAGTAAATACACTACCGCAGTATCCATGGCGTCTGGACACATGCAAATGAAGCGATCAAAAAAGATATAAATACATGGGACCAGTTACTATTGACTAAAAATGAAGGGGAAACCCCAGAAGGTTTCGGCAGTATCCGGAAAGTTTGTGGTGGGGCGAATGAGTGATCACACGTCGATGACCTATTAAGACGACGTTTTCTGTGTTATATTCGCACAAACTTCGGTAACGCAATCGTCATTTTACAACGTTTCGCAGTGACTCCGGTAGTGACGGAAAGAACCGAACGAGACCCAACAACCAAGAAAACTTACCTTGCAACGGCGACGTTCTGAACGGCTATCCGCTTACAGACGATGTAAAAATATACACTTGTTAGGACCTCCATGAAAAGGCGTCAGCATATTACTATCACTAAATCTTCACTGGCCTCCCATTGCTCTCGAACTACCTCCTAAGAACAGTTTTACTTCCTCAAACCAATCCCGGAAGTGACGTAGAACTCACGCCTACGTCAGCACAACAGGTAATACTGTCCTATGTAGCAGATCGATATTTTTATATCCGACAATTGTTGTTTTGATTTGCCAGAAATCTCTAAAATAAAACGTTTTCGCTGTCAATATTTTTTTTAATATTTTTTTTTAACGACAAGCCATCACATAATTCGATTTGTCCAGTTCAACTATGCAGATAGACGCCTGAAAACACATGAAAAAGCACTTCTGAACAAAGCATTATTTTTTTAAACACTCAATAAATTTCAATATTTTAATCACTACAATCAAGGTTATAACAGGCTTGGGAATAAACACAAAGCAGTATTGGCTGTTGAACTCAAAACTTTTTTCCCCCAATACAGTATATAATAAGTCTGAAACAACGCACAGGACATGCGCCGAATTCCTCACCCGTTTCATCGTTGATTCCTTGCAAATAGCTTGTAAATATCTGTACATCATCTACCTCGCACGTTATACACAAGTATCGGTACATAATCTGCAAATTTATGGTCTGTTGTGTTGTTAGCTGTTCTTTTTTACTCATTTATATGGCATTCACGTGGATAGCATGTTAAATAATTAATGAGACTAGTTAATGTTCGTTAGTGTGGCTTCACAGTACACGTAAAAAAAAAAAAAAAAAGAACTTACCTTTGGTATACCCACGGTCAGCACAATTAGCTTGATGCGATAGTCTTGTGGCTCACTTTTCCCCTCTTCCTCGTAGTTGAAATAAAAAATCTAGCAACAGGGTTATGTTGCGTTTAAATGCAACCCCTGCGCATAATCTCGACTCAAATGTCTGTCTTCAAAAAACAATCTGGAAAAAATCCTTTTATAGTGGTTTAATAGCAGTTTTGTTTTGACCTTTTTAAAAAGTTTTTCATATTTCAGCAAAAAAAAAAAAGCATACTTCCTTGCTGTGTGCCATCCCCTGGAATACACAAATCTATGTTCGTTTTTGGGAAAAAAAAATAGTCTTAAGAATTTGGGTACACTTGAACAGGTTTATAGAAAATTGGTGGGAAAATACATCTGCACTACAGTGATTTTTGAAATTCTACATCCAAAAGCATACACGTTTGAAGGGGAGAGTAAACAACAATATTTGAGCGTACAGAACCCTTTTTTGTGTCCAAGTATTAAGTCAAAGAAAAAGACCTCGACAGACAAGCTGTGCTTATTTCCTAAGCAGAATTCATCAATAATGGAGAAGTAGCATGACAGCCAATCCTTTACTGGTAAGATTAAAATGTGTGTTCTAGGCTCATTGTTTTCCTCACAAGGCAAACTAGTCGCACACTCTTAATTTGAAGTAGCAGTGAGTTTTGCAGCAGGGTTAGGAAAGTACAATCGCAAATGATTTATTTCCCTGTTGGTCAGTCCTTTTTGGTTTCTTCTGGCTCCTCTTTAGCATCCTCGTAGGTGGGCTCTTCATCTTTCTCGTCCCCGTCCTCCGGCTTGGAGTTGGGCACCCAAAGTCCCGAGTCGATGCAGCGCTTCATGTGTACCTTGGCCTCCTGAATCACCCCCAGGAAAAATTGACACAATTTGAATAAAACGAGGATAAGTGGCTCTCGATAATAGATGGATGGACAAATAAAACGTGAAGAATTCATTCTTTCTATGGATGAGTATATATTTGACTGAAGTGGAAAAAAAGATTGCATATATTTGAGTGAGCCTGGGCAGGTAACAATATCATGACCGATACCTGGACTTTTGGACTTTGTGGCGCCAGCTGATACTAGTATCATATCTTCTGACCAAAAACTAAAAATGAAAAATTAGAAGGATTGAAAACTGCCAATGATTTTAAGGTGAATGTAATAATGGAACAGAGAGGTCTATAAATGATCTTTCGTTGTATTTTGGGAGCAAAATGTTGTGTATCTAAAGTACAAGTTGTAACTAGACATAGTATTGGAATCTACTCAAGAGTTGAGGACTGGGGAAAGTAAGTGTTATCGAACATCCCTAATAAAAATAGCTACCTAAAAAGCTCCCTGTATTAGAGGCTTTTTGTCTGGTCAGGAGATTGGCGAGGAAAACTGTGACATTCTAATCAAAGTTTGAAAGGAGAAATCAAACCCTTTAAGATCTTGCCTCAAGTATTGCGCTGCCACCTAATGGCGAAGAGTATTTATTACATGTTTACGCTGCACTGTAAAATCATTCATGTAAAACCAAAGTGGCTTACCGTCGGATCCATCTTGCTAATAACATCTTGTAACATTTGGATGTCCTTGTCGTCAAAACATTTCTGCATCTCCTGCAGTTAAAACGAATGAATAAATGAGCGCGAGGCACTTGAAGGTGGAAAGTTTATAAAACGTGAAAAAACTGACCTCTGGTAAACTCTCATACACTTCGACAGGATCGAGCCCCCCTGGTCCTAAGCGTTTCTGTCGCTCCTCTTCCTCGTACTCCTTCATGGCCTTCTCGATGCGGATTTTGGCCCTGCCGCGCACGCGCTCTTTGAAAGACTCCAGCTCGTCGTTGAACGCGTCCTGGTACTGCTGATCTGATGTCTGGGGAGGAAACCGTACCAAAGATTTCATTTTTTTTTTCTTCGCAGAGACAAATTGTATTTTTAGCTGCAGCTTGACGCGCAGCGGCTCACCTTGATTTTTGCAAAAAACTGACGAAAGCATCCTCGGGGGTCCACCTTCAGGCTTTTTGCCAACTCCAGAATGAACTGCATGACGATGGTTTGATGAGCCACTTGCTCCATCAAAGCATGTTTCTAGTGAAAGGGGCCAAAGTAGAGTTTTTAGCTTTTAAGGACCTTTGTGTACTTGCTCAGAGGGAATCGTAAAAGTTAACCCTAAAAGTACAAAAGTAAAAATACAAAACTGAACTGGAAATGGGGGAAACGATCATGAAAATAAAAAGAAACGGAATAAAAACACAATAATAAAAAATAGAATAAAAAAAACACCCCAAAAAAATCAATCTTATACCAAATCAATAAATAAGAATAATTAAATAATTGGAGTTGCTCACTGTCTTAGTTCTGGTTTTAGGTTTTTTGCTGATAAGAGCATTCTGCGATGCGTTTCAATGAACTAATGAATGCAGACCAAATATGCATTTTTTTTCTCTGACTGCCTCTTTGCCAGGAAACGCAAGATAGAAGTTTTTTTATTTTCTATTTAAAGACGTTTTTTTAGTACCGGTAAATTCAACCTCAGCAATACTTCGTTTCACTTTAGTGTATGTGACAGGTAAAATTTAGACAAATGTTAATGGAACTGTCTTCTATAGTTGTAGGGCAGGCAGTTATAAATGAGAATGTCATCCACAATTTGAGAGTCATAAAGCATGATAATGCCATTCGGTGGAGATAATTGCACTCTCGTCCCCTGTATTAGACATTATGGTGTATTATATCCTAGGGTTAAACCCCTTATCTTATATTACTGTTTTGTGTTTCATTTGGAGTGTAGCCGAAGAACCACAGACATGGTGTTAACTTTAAGTGTAAGTACTAAACCAGAAAATAAAATTTGTATGAATGCAGACAGAAATAGACCAGCACCTGACAAATGACTAACGATGGCGGACTAACGATTCCAATTTTGCATGGCTTGAAAAAATGGCGGCTCAACGATGATGGAATGAGAGCGGGGCTGACAAATGACAGACCAGTGTGTGTAGATTTTCTGCTAAAAAAAAAAAAAAAAAAATCTCCATCATAAATCCATAAATATAGTTGTGTTGAAGCATTACCTCCTCCACTTCAAGGTCAATGCACATAATGACCAGGTAGTTGGCCGTCTCTTCGCACACTAGATGAGGGTTGTCAGACAAGTACTTCTGGCTGTCATCCCAGCGCCGCAGCATGCCTTAGGGAAGACAACACGGGTACTTGGGTGGTGGTGTGTGGGGGGGGATAGCTTTTCGCACACTTCAGAGCAGAAATTACAAAACTGGCTTGGGGCCTGATTGTCCATCCTCACCAAAGTGCTTGATCTGCTTTTCATATTTTTCCACAAAGGTCTTGTGCTTCTTCTCTTTGTCCTCTTCGGACTCCTCCACTACTTCAGGTTTGATGTTGACGACACTCTGCAAAAACGCCCCCAAAAATAAATCAGGAAACCACAAACTTTTGGTTTCGTGAACATTATTAGGTGGAAATTTCCACTGAAGACACATTGCACTATTGCATTAGCTGAAAAACCACAAAAAAGGTCATATTCAAGCACTCTTATAGGCGTCGTACATAAGCGTCACACTAAAAAAAAAGAAATTGCTTTTAAGTATCGATTTTGATCAAAATTGTTGAATTTTGCCTGCCAACACCACTACAATAAATTTAACAACAAACACTTAAATGAGGGCTCCAAACAGTTCACCGCTGACTAATTGTTTGTATATATGGTGCGGCTTCAGTAAACGAGATGTTTCAATTCCAGGATGAAAATAGCGGTACCATAAAACTCACATTTTCTAAGAAATTAAATCACCAATGTCCCAAATGTAACTAATATGCATATATTTCACTGTGGAAAGTAAAAAAAAATACAATGACCGAGGTCCTCCAACTCGATCACTGCAGTTGACAGCAATACACATGAAAAACCCAATTCTACAGTGTTGATAATTGATAAAGTAGCTCATGGACAAGTATCAACATCACAAATTCATTTTAGCTGGGCTGGCAATTAAATAGTTAAAGAATAAAAGGATTTTGTTTAATAGTTTGTGTATTTTCACTGCTGCAATAATGCACACTTAAAAATAATTATAGCCTTAATATTTGGTCAGTGGCAATGAAGATTTGTTTGTGCAGCTAAAAATTAAACATGAGTTGCATTCTACAGTATGTACAGTAAAAAAAAAATCGTTACGGCAATGACGCTCAGTGTAGTGCGTCAGCTCCCTCTAGTGGTATACAAAAGAATTACATTCTATTGGCAAAACTCCACCTGTTTGTTTTTTTCCCCCCACCTGAGAGGATTGTGACTCATAATGCTCTCAATATGCTTGCAGGTACACAGATTAAAAACCTGGCAATTTTTTTTAGCTTGGCATTCCCTTTGAATGCACTGCAATACCTTGCTGAAGCCTTCTTTGCTGAGCGTGTCCACGTTCCACGGCATCTTCTTCTCTTCCCGGGCATGATCTTCCAGCTTCCTCTCCCAGTCACGCTGCTCCTTCTTCAGTTTCTTCTCCTCTTCCTGAGCTTTGCTCAAGTCGGCCTTGCTTTCGTTCGACAGGCTGATCTCCTGGATTTTCTTTTGTACTTCCGACATCTTGCGGAGACACTCCGCAAGTCCCTTGTCGAGTTCTTTTTTTTTTTGCTGGAATTCTTCCATTCGCTCCACTCGGGCCTAGAAATGTCCACACGCGTGATAGTTATTATTTTTTTCATGATTGAACTTGATTAAAATATTTTTGTACACGTAATACTTAAAAAAAAATCTTATCACTTGTTGACTGAAAATGATGCAGCATGTGCTAAAGGTTCAGGTAACTGCCAATCACAGCTCAGCTTGTCAGTCACATGTGCAACCGATGAGCTGTGATTGGTCTTTTTTTTCAAGCACGTCATTTTTAGTTGACAGTATGTGAGACAACGTATTTTAGAAGGTTTTAATCGTGCATAAAAAATAATGTTATCAATAAATTATAGACAAAATATGTACTTTGTACTTCTATAATTGGGCAAATAAGCGTATATTTTTGCATTGTTTATTTCCCTGGATTTACACATCAATGTTAGGTGCAATGTTTATTCGTTTCACAGGTGGCAAACGTGACAGCGTAAAAAGTCAGACATACTGAATTATAAATACTTACTCACAGGGGCTAACAGAATGAATGCAGAAATTACTTTGCATATGCAACAATGAAAAAAGTGGTTCCTCGTTATATCGCAGGTCAGTTATTGCAGCTTCACTATTGCATATGTTCATCTATGACCATAACTTGTTCTATTGCTGGTTTATTTCACTATTTTTCTTCCCTCAAGTCACCAGTTAAAAAACAGCAATTGTAATTATTAAAACAATTGAACCTACTCTACATGGAAGTTCATTTATGACCGTATCTATTGCATATGGAAGTTCATTTATGACCATATCTATTGCAAAGTTACCTCGCTTTTTCTTATTTATCTTCCTTTGAAATGCGTCCAGACAAAAAACAACTATTTTGTATTGTTTTTTGTTTGTTTGTTTTAACGAGCAGAAGTAAACAAAAATAATTACCTCGCGGATTTCGGTTACTGCAGGTATTTTAGGGAACCTAACCCCGGACATTAACGGGGGAATACTGTAAACAGCAAATAAATATACTACAATAGAATTTTGTTGTATTTTATAGTAATTCTGGCTGCCATGAAATGTCACCATCCACGTAAAACGAAGATGTCCAACACTAACATAGTGAGATAATTCCCTAGCAAAATCAACTATATCTGAGAAATGTTTTTTTTGTTTTTTGTTTTTTTTTTATGTAGCGATCGTACTCTTATGACTAGTAAATTAACCAGAGGACTCATCATGGGAGTTCAAAAATCTTCGTGACATCACTAAAAGCCAAATCTTTTTTTTTTTTTTTTTTTCAAATCATCAATTTGTACCTGATGTCTCCACCTGAAGAGGCTCGGCGTGTCGATATTTGGGTGGGTGTCATCCTCGTCGTCCGACACCTCAATGTGGTTCCACACGCTGTAGTCTATCCCCTTGGACATGATTGAGGAAATCTCAAAGCGGGTAAGAGTTAGCTTTGGATCCGCTGAAGCTCCGAAGGCCTAACGAATCTAAATTGATTTGATGGTCATAAAACGTGGAGAACAATGCTGAATTTTAACGTAAGTTGCAGCAAACTCCGGTTTAGCCTTGAATAAATAGGCAATCAAAAACTAAGCGAAAGCTAGCGTTAGCCAGCCGACAAATTCTAGAAAGTACGCTCTGCGTTTCCGGTGTCCGTCGTGCGTATTACGTCACATGGCGCCCTGCCCTTTTCTCACTCAAAGGAACCACAACAACAATCCCAGTTTTTTAAATCATATAAAATCTTGTAAAAATGCATTTTTTTCTGGTTTCAGTTTAATCACTTATTTTATGAAAATTATTTCAACGCTACACGCCGTGCATCTGACGTCACATTTATGTTGCTCCTCCCCTTCTTAAAGGAACATCCCCTTTTGTCTGTTAAACACGAAAACGAGTACTGTAATTGAAATTGACCTCGTAAAGTGAAAAATGCCATGTGGCAACCACTTCATATATATTTATTAAAAGTTATAATCCAGTTAATAATGCTGCCAGGTGTTGTCCCATGTAATAAATACATTACAAGCCGCGTTGGAGGCTACGCTCTGGGTTTCCTCTCCTTGTGTTCGGGGTCTTTAAATCCGGAGCAACAGAGAGAGATTGCGCCATGAATCCGGCAGCACCGACGCATGTCATCGATCACATCCGCGCACAGGCTCTCCACATACTTGTTAGCTATCAGAAAAGAACAAAATTAGCATGGTGCATGCTGTCTATAAAGACAGATTACGACTGCTGTATACCTTGTAAACACGTTTGGATGGCGCAAGCGTGCTTTTTGCAAGGGTCTTTTGCTGGCATTGCTTCGAGGACAAGGAACGTTTTCCACTTTCGCGTTTAGGGATGTTGTGATCACGTGATGCACACCGAACCAATGGAATTTCACAAAAGTGTCAGCGAAGTCGGTTGGCTGTAGCTGGCAGTGTAGCGATTTAAAGGAGCAGACAGTTTGACTTTTTATAAAATTATATGAATTACAATACATTTTGTTGTCTTGTTATTGAAATGAATTTATTTACATAATATTCAATCAATTTATATTTTTATTAGTCATACAATATACGTAGATATTTAGAGAAGGGCATGGTGGCGCGCAAGTGCAAATCCCCAAAACACATTACGAAAGACGCAAAAAAAAAGTAATCACAAAAAAATACTTTATCACACGTTACTAAAAACGGCAAATAAAAAAATGGTTGCAAACAATAAAGCAAAAAACGCATTACAAAAAATAGCAAACTTGGGAAACAGTACAACACGTACATTTCAAATATCCACAATTGCCAAATGAATTCAGTAATTTAAATGTCCTTCTCTTTTGTAATGCGTGGAAACAGATGAATTTCCTTTGTTTGTTTGTTTCCGTTTTTTCCTATGTGATGTTGCATTATCCTTTGTAATGTGTTTTGGGTTTTTTTTTAGTTGCATTTCCGCGCCACCAGGGTACCAGGGGGCAAAAAACGTCAAAGAAAGCATATCCACTTTATTTCAACTTTATTTTTAAATAAAACAAGCACATGTATTTTCCATATATATTTGTACATTCATTCTAAGAGATTACATTGACAATATTTATTTGCCTATAATGGTACTTATTGCAAGGGTCCCAATATACACCCGATTTAAAGGGTAAATCGGTACTGCCCCAGTGACAAGCCATTTGACCCTTAGGCTTACAAGTCTAGCACCTTTTTTCTGACAACGTAGAAAGGAAATGGTTGGATGAATAAATCCATGTGCTGAACTTCATCTTAAAGACACAATTGTGCAAACTGTTGTGGTATATATTATGACATGTGGTTATCCATCATAGCTAATGACAGCAACTATTTGAGAAAATATGGTAGCTGTGCTGTAAACTTAACTAGATCTATATTAAAATGATGACAAATTTAGCATAAATAATGCATTTTAAACATCCCTGGTGGCCAGTTCACACCTTCTGTCTACCTTTGCTCTTGGCTCTGACAATGAACTGCTTGCTCTTCTTCCCGAGAACGTTGGAGGCGGTGCAGGTGTACGTTCCCGACAGCAGAGAAGAAGAGGTGAGCACGGCTTCATGGTTGCTCTCCCTTTTTGGCTCCGGCTCAGGTTGCCAGCTGTAGACAGGTGGCGGGTTCCCCGTGGCGGTGCAGTTCAGCGTTGTTTCTCCACCTTCTGGCACATCCACATTTTCATCCTCAGGATTTTGGAATGTCGGAGGAACTACATTGGGGGTAATAATGTGTCAAATTTTCTGCCAGGCCAGATGAGCAAAAAAACTCCAGGTTTAAAGGATTTGAACTCACAGTATACGGACGTTCTTAGGGGCTTTGAGGTGATAGTCGGGGGCGGTTGCGGTCCCTCGGCTCCGAGTTCCAGCTGGGCCACGCAGGTGTACCGAGTGCCGTCGTCGGCCTCCGAGGTCGTGATGACGAGGATGGAGGAGACTTGCACCGGCGAGGGAGAAGTCAGGTCGGTAAAGGAGCGGTTATACACCTCTTTGTGCCCTCTGTACCATCTCAAGTTGAGATACTGAACGGGAGCGACGTTCTGGACCTCGCAAAGCAGCTGGTACTCCTTTCCTGCCACCATGGGCCCGGTATGATTCACTACCGTGATAGTGACACTGTCTGGGCTTTCTGTGAGAGTATAACACAAATTGAAAAATGCAGAACTATAAAAATATGTTTATAATAAGGGGGGGGGGGGGGGCATTATTACACAAAAACAGCAAAAAAATCATTGTAAGTTAGAAGGTGAACAGAATGAAATAAATACATTAAACTGTAAACTTATAAAACAAATGAACTTAAAAATAATAAAAACAAATATTGTAAAAATAAAAAAAATACTAAAAACATACTGATAACATGGTTAAAATGTTTAGAAATAATAAAATTTAATTAGGGAAGTATAATAAATAAATGAAAAACAAAATGTAAAATGTAAAACAATAAACATAAGAACACATATACAAAAATTATGCATATAAAAAATAAAAAAATACTTTAACAAAAGAGAAATTTTATATTTCATAATGATCAAAAAATAGAAATTGTACAAAACTAAATGCAAAATACACTGTAAAAAAATTTGACAAATTGACAAATAAATAGTAAAACCAAAACCAAAAATTTGAAATAAGAAATAAAAAATACAAACTTCAAACAAATTGTAAAAACAATGTGAGACAAAAACAACACAGAATTAAAAACAAACAAAAAAAACTGTAAAAAGTTATCCAAAGTATTAAGTTTGAATATCATTATAAAATTGTCAGAGGTATTGTTTAAACTAACAAAACAAATTCAAAATTAATTGTAAAAACTATTTGGGTAAAACCAAACAAAATAGTAAAGACAACAACAACAAAAAAAACACTGGAATCAAAAATAAAAGAAACTCATCATAACAAATTGCAACACAAAGAGAATATTATTGCAAAAACATAACAAACAAAAAAATGGCAAAACCACAAAATAATAGCAAACAAAGCCAAGCGCTCCAAACTGACTGTAGAGGACGAGGTTTAGCTTCTCCTCGCACTGACGCGGCTCACTGAAGAACACCCCGTAGCAGATTGGTTCCTCGATCCAATCGATGAGGCTGTCCACCTTCCACTGTACGCTGGGGCCCTGCTGCGTGTGCGCGGCGCTGACGGCCGACTCCCAGCCCAGCACGCGCACCGGCCTGGTCGCCTCGCAGCTCACCGACACTGACTCCCCGAAGCCCACCACCACTCTGTCGGGCTTGAGGATTAGCGAGCAGTTGTCAGCTGAAACTGAGATCAAAATCAGTCAACTCCAAATAGCTCAGTGAGATATCTATCTATCTATCTATCTATCTATCTATCTATCTATCTATCTATCTATCTATCTATCTATCTATCTATCTATCTATCTATCTATCTATCTATCTATCTATCTGTCTGTCTGTCTGTCTGTCTGTCTGTCTGTCTGTCTGTCTGTCTGTCTGTATACAGGGGTATGTTAGTGTGTATGTGCCTTTAAAGGGGGCGGAGCCTACTGAGTGACATCAGGCGAGCTGCTCCATGCCCCTTGCAGGTGTTTTCATTTGGTATTTCATTGTTTGTCCCATGCATCTCGGTGGACCATAGCACGTCCGCCCTGCATTTCAGGGACCCGACTTGCTCCAACCTTCCTGTGTGGTTTGCATGTTTTCCCCGTGCCCTCCCAGGCTCTCTCCGGGCATTCCGGCTTCACTCTAAATACTTTTCAGACTGGGTGGCACATTCGCCTCCACATGCGGTGGTTGTGGGTTTGATTCAGGCTCTGGCCTTGCTGTGTGGGGTTTGCATGTTCTCCCCATGCCTTTGGGTGTGTAAGTCAGTGTGAATGTTTATTTGTCACCGTGTGCCCTGTGATGGGCTGGCAACAAGTTCCAAAGACAGCTGGGATAAACACCAGTTAGCCCGTACCCTTGTGACAACAAGCGATTAAGAAAATGGATGGCTGGATAGTAAGGTATTTTAGATTGATACATCGACAAGGGAGAAATTGTACACCTTCATTAAAACGCCTTGACATCAACCAAGTCATCACTTGTAACTTGAAAACTTATGTTGAGCAGATATCACTGTGATTGTACTTGTATCATAGATATGCACGACTTGGATACGCCGTTTCCATAATGAGAGATTTTAAGGATCACGATTTCTAGCTAAATGTGTGACAAGGGTAAAAAAAAAAGGACACAAGGTCAATCAAATTTTACACAAATTAAAAAAAAGTCATACAAATCAATGTAAGGTGGAATTTACATTTTGTTGACAATATCTGCAAGTAAAGGAAGCTCACCACAACGGCCTATTTAGGTTTGCAAAAAAATGCAGACTGCATATGAATAATCCTGCGTGACACATTTTTAATGACATCACCCAGCAGCGTCGCCCCCTAGGAGTACTGCTAAAGCCTGAAGTTGTACAAATGGATAAAAGAGCATCCTACCTGAGCAAAACATGCAGAGTGCCACCACGATCCACTGCAGAGACGCCACGTTGGCCATGTTCACTTGATGGCGAAGGAGCCCTGGATAAGAAAAATCCCAAGTTACACAAGCTTGGCAAACTCTGCAGGGAACAATGCTTGTTGCTCACAAGGGCCCCCTTCATCCCGGCTGACTTCGTTGTGTGTGTGTGTGTGTGTGTGTTTGTGTGCGCGCAACAGGGGCACAGAAGGGAAAGTGGGGGATTTAGCAGGTGGAAGTAGCTGACTTGTCATATTCAAAAATGATGTTAAAGCAGTTCCAAAATGGTAGGTGCTCAAATCATGAATGTTTATGATTGTTTTCACTTTTCAGTGCATTCTGGGCAGGCGACGTTATTCTGCAGACTCACACTGTGACCAGAATGCTGCTTGAGTGCAGCACTATCAGATGTTATGTGTGTATTACTTACTGTGTGCAAAAATACTGAGATGGACTGACCATTACAATTTTGTCTGGCTTGAAAAAAATATGATGGACTGAAAAGGGGGCGGGGTTCAGACGAATGTCGAACCAGTATAAAAATGTAAGTTGCCCACCTGTTTATTTCAAAAACACTATTTTGAAAGCCTAACTTTAGTATGGATCTCTACTTTTTTTCTCGACTTTCATTTTTAACCCCAGTTTGAAACTATTTAGAAACTCTACCTTGAAACCCTAATCATAGAAAACCCTACTTTTAAGCCCTAGCCTTTGTTGAAACTTTACTTTGTAGCCTTAGCCCTAGTTGAAACCCTAGTTTGAAGCCCTAACCATAGTTTGAAACCCTACTTGGAAACCTTCACCCTAAATCCTACTTTAAAAGCATACTTTGAAATCCTAATCCTATTTTAAAACCTCATTTTGAAACAGCAACTCTAGTTGAAAACCCTCATTTGAAGCCCTAACCCTAGTATGAATCCTGACTTTGAAATCCTACCGCTAGTTTGAAATGAGATACATGTTTTGGAACCGACACCCCTCGTTTGAAACGAGCAGGGTTAACCTCGTCGGGTTGTTCTGGACGGGAGCGGAATGTCAAGAATGGTGCAAGTGGGCTAACTGGAGTCAGGCGAACTTTACATTCACGTCTAATTAGTATGGCGGTCCAGCAACAGGCGGCTGAATGAGAGCAGTGGCGGGCCAAGAGGGGGCCAAAGCAAGGTAAAAGGCCATCACGCAAACAGTTAATAAAATAATCAACTAATTAGTGTTTAGATATAATCATTTTCTACCTGGGGAGCCTGCGAGTAAATATAAGCACTGCTTACATTTTTAGTTTTATAACAATCTCTCTCACCAGAATTAATTTAAGGTGACTGTACTGGTTAGGATGCATCCATCATAAATAATTATTTGACATTAGCTGCCATGTCAGTGTAGAATAAATAAATAAATAAAAATTCAATAATATGTTCTAGTTTACACATTCTGTTCATTTTTGCTTTCGTGGGAATATGAAGCAGCAAAATTCACTTGTTTGGATCCTTCTCAAGGGGCAGCCGCCTGAAAAATGTGCTGTGATTCATCGCTGTGATTGGTTGTGACCTGAACTCTGAGCAACTGTGATGTCATTTTTAGTCGACAGCGAGAAGCGAAATGGCCAGCCCATACGCAGTATTAAATAAAATGCTGTTTTAAGATGAGTGAGCTTGCATAAAAAACATTTTTGAGCGACTAGCGGGTTGACTTCCGCTTAAATAAAAGTAAAACTACTCACCCTTTAAAGACATAAGACGCACATGTAATGAGAGGCTGCATTCAGTGCACTACTGACACCTAGTGAAGTTTTGGGGTATTGCAACGTTAAATAAGAATCAGTTACATTTCGTATCATATTAAATTATTAACAGTCACACAAGTGTAAAAAAAAAAAAGTAAAACAATTCACCTTTTGAAAACATAAAAAGAATAAAAGGGGGACAGATAATGAAAAATGACTTTTTTAGCTACGGACAATGGTAAATGCAGCACCTGCAGCACCTCCTGCTGTCCGTCAAGAAAAACGGTCTAAATCTTTCACATCATCCCTTTAATTAATTTTTATATTGATCAGTATAGAGTTCTATAAGCTTAATCCTATGTTTATTCTATTTATTGTTCATATTCATTTAATATGCACCAATCAGAGCAGTGCTCCCAATTCCTTTATATATCAGCAATACAATGTCAATCAAGGCATTGTATTCTTTTCTATAGTACTTTACTACCAACAGTAAACAATTACTAAGTACGTAAATACTTTATTACTTGGGTATCTAAATTAATCATTCCAAATAAAGTATTCTAAATATGTGGTATTAACTGTGTAAACTTAAAAAAAAAAAAAGTAAAAATATGTCTTTGGAATTGAATGAGTTAATATGCACCCATCAGCACTCCCGATTATGTTGCGATGACATTGAACGCATTCTATTCTATTCAATTGTAAAAACTCAACTTTTGGCTCCAATTTTGCTCACATCATTCTTTTAATCCAAAGGTGTAAAAACACAAACGTTTTTGACACTTCCTTTGCCCATTTGATGCTTAACATGGTCAAGTGAAACAAAATTGGATGGATAATTGTCTCAACACGCTGGGAAGAAGCAAACACGCAACTTAGTGTTTACAGTGCAAACAAATAAATCCGACTTCACAGAAGTGGACTAGAACCGATGCAAACATGCGATTATAAAATAGCTTGACAAAGTGCGGTGAACACAAATAGAAATGAAAACACGCAAATCGGTACCAAATTCATGCAAATGGGCTAAATTAAATGAAAACACACACATTAGTACCAAAAACAAGTAGCCGAAAACATTTCAAAGAAAAAGTCAGACAAACAAAATGGTGCAAAAACAGTACAGTAAAATCGCAGTCATAAAATTGCTTATTTAAAGAAAAAAAAAAACCAATCAAACAAGACTCACACAGGACCTGATGTAGTGCTTCCAGGAGTATAGCTGTGCTTGTTGCAAGAAAAAGTCCCATGGGGCGTGACAAATAAAAATCCTAAAATGGCAAGCACCACTGCCAGGACCAGAAAAGCTCCGAGCACGGCCGCCAAGGTTGTTCGAGACCCTGCGGCAGACGTGAGAGTCCACGTTATTATCTTCTCATATTTGCAAAACACACAGGAAAAACAATTTAACTCAAATTCCCGCAATAAATTTGCAAAAACGGAGCCGGGTCCCCCCTAGGGGTCGCGTCCCCCCAGTTTGAAGACCGCTACGCAAAATTCTGCTAAAAAATGACGATTTTTTTTTTCTATGATTAATTAATTGAAGATGTGCTTACTTGGCGCTTGAGTGAGCGTGAAACGTTTTGTGACGGATCCCACATAGTTAGCGGCGGCGCACTCGTAGACGCCCGGAAGCTCGTAAGACGAGTTGAAAACAGCTTCAGTTCCAGTCATCACGTAGGACGAGTCGGGAAGTATCCAGGTGTATTCCGCCGCCGGGTTTCCGGAGGCGCTGCAATTTAAACTCGTTTGGCCATCAATGGGGAGCGTCAGATTCTCGTCCTTCGGTTGACTGAAAGTCGGCGCGTCTGTTGATACGAGATTATCATTAACTCATTGAATCCCAAAGACAAATTTGAACTTTCTATCCCAGGTACTTATTTATACATATAAAAAAATAATTTCAAGTGTTTAACTGAAGTAGGTTCTAAATATGGCTGAGTTTCCGCACTATAAGGTGCACCGGATTATAAGGCGCACCATCAATGAATGGCCGAGCCTCAAAAAAAAAAAAAAAAAAAAAAAAAAAAAAAAAAAAACGCCATATATAAGGCGCACCGGATTATAAGGCGCATATAGAGTTGAAACCATAGTACTGGCTGGGGTTGCATTATGCATTCACTAGATGGAGTTGCGTTATGCAGCCACTAGATGGTGCTTTACTAAAGGGAATGGATTAAAAACGATCAGCAAAGTCATCAAACTTTATTAATAGAATATAAACTTTATTCATACAATATAAGTGTTGTATGGATATTATACTAAGAAATATTTGTTATTAAAAAAAAACAGATAAAACAGAGAATGCGTTATTTGTAATTGCTATTCAACTACTAAACACTTGTGAACGCTGCGACGCAATTATTTTGATTTTCCCCTCGGCATGCATTATATTTTTTTGACCAGCTATTTCGTTATGGAGCACAAAGAAGCTAGGATTCAATGAAAGTCAGGGAAATTTAAACGACGCAACGGGGCCAAGCTTGGGTGAAGGCTGGCGTCGCTGTCTTTTTAATTTTTTCCTTGGCGCGAGCATTACGGTATATATTTTTGATATGGAGCACAAATTTAAACGGCAAACATGAGTGTGGGGCCACACACTCTTAAGTCCTCAAAAAAAAAAAAAAATCATGTTGGACCTGCAAATCAAGTTCATTAATACCCTCTGGCCAGGTCGGTTTGAACTGAATTTTTTAGGCATAAACTATCGTTTATGCAGTCAGCACATGATTTGATCCATATATAAAGCGCACCGGATTATAAGGCGCACCGTCAGCTTTTAAAAAAGGTGCGCCTTATAGTGCGGAAAATACGGTAACTTTAACACTAAAGTAATCAATTACTTGAGGTAATTAAGCACTAAGCAAAAATCCTCCCTTTTCTGCTGTCCCACTCGCTGCATCTCTCTCTCAGAGTGTAGACTTACAGTGTACGATGAGCTGGAGCGGCTCTGAAGATGTTGCTGGCAAGTCCTCCAAATCATCTAAATGTATCTTTGCCTCACAGTGGAATTGCCCTCTGTTATACTCCTGCTCGGCTGTCAGTGCCATATCGACCGATTTGTTAATTGGGCCGACGTCACCATCTTTGAACCGCACCACGACCACACTTTCATTGCGATGGAACAATTCCAAAGAGACGCGATCAATGGGCGCAATCTGAACGGCCTCACATTGAATAGCAACGGGGTGAGACTCCAACACCGGGCCAACGTGACTCCTCACTGATATGGACACGCTGTCCGGCCTTTCTGCAAGGAGAAGTGACAAAGTGAGGCATGCGGTGACGCTGGTGAATGATCACCAGGTCCACTTAAACGACGCCTTACTGTAGACGGTGACCGGTAACACCTGAGTACACTGAGAACCATTGAGATTGACGAAGCAGATGGGACGCAGGCGCCAATGTTGCAAGGGATCAATTCGCAAGGTGACGTTGGAAACGCCTTTCACCAGTCCTGTGCCTCCGGATTTCGACTCCCAGCCCATTCCCTTGGTTTGATTGGACAGGGACTTGCACACGGCAGAGACAGAGCCGCCGAATGGCACCTCCACAAAGGAAGGAGTGATTTCTAGTGGACAGGAGGTGCTAGCAGGCTTCGCTAGAAGGACACACACACAATGGGATGAGGGTTAAATGTACTGTACAAAAGGAGGATTAAAAAAGAAGGGGCAACTTGATTGGATGGAGACAGTGGCGCTGGTGTGCATATTTTGCATGTTTCAAACCATCAGAAAGAAGGCTATTTGTGTATGATGTGTTACTCTTACTGTGGAAAGGTCCTGGGGGAGGTGGCATCAAACGTTACCATTATGATAGCGCCCCCTCTCGTCTAATCACCGGAAGCAAAAAGTTAAGTGTGGTTTTTTTTTTATGTGGGTGTGTGTTTCTTTTGTTTGCTTCTGATTCCTGATATGAGGTTGTTTTATCTTTGGTAAAGTGCTTTTGTTTGTTTTTTTATTTGCAGATATTTTTGTGCTTTTGGTTTGTGTTTTGTCTTTCTTAATGTATTTTGTTTTTCTGTTTGCCATTACTTTTCTTGTTTGCTTTTTTTGTCTGTGATTCCTGATTTGCAGTTGTTTGTAATCTACCGTAATGATTTTGCTATTTGTTTGTAAATAATTGTCTTTATTTCTTCATGACATACATTCATAACTAAGCGGTGATTGGTGATCATCTGAGCTAAAACCAACTGTGATGTAAGTTTCAGTCGACAGAGGCAAAATTACTCATTGTAATTAAATTGTTGAAAAAAGGGTAGTGGGGGTGACTTATCATTGTGAGTCTTACGTTTAAGCACACCAGATTTTCCTCATTTTACAATGTTTAGCTTGACATTAAATACACACAACCCGTTTCCGTTCATACAAAACATTAGGGCATGGCACTCATACAACTTTTGACCAAATGAGACGACATCTATTTTATCAGTATACGTACGGTACATACAGTACTTCTTGTGATGCTTTTGCTTTACGGTACGCCGTAAAAAAAAGTCTAACGTAAACGATTAGCTGAATAGTACGCCGTAAAAAAAAAAAGTCTAACGTAAACGATTAGCTGAATACAAAGTTGGGGAAACACTCAAAATGGGTGTGTGCTTAAGACTGTATACCACACACGGTTGCTCACTAGTACAATTGTACTAACGCATAACTATTTCACAGATTAGTTAGTAATTATTATATTATCGGTATTCTGTGTAAGCACACCAACAAATACAAGCAGTTCACAATAGCACAAAAAACGACCATGCCATTGGCTAAAGCTAACAGGCAAAAAAAGAAAAACATTGCTTACCTGCATACATTATTAAGCAGCAGAATAGAATGGCTATCATCACGAACGCTGCAAAACTGGCACTGTTAAAGCGAAATTAATAAAAGAAGGTTAAAAGGAGTTGTGAAGTTGTCTCCTCACACTTTTAGAACCGAAAGTAAAAGTAGCAGAGTGCTGCGTTCAAGTATTCCACGACTTGTTCAGAAATCAGGAGTCAAGAATAAAGGGGTTGGCAAAAACAGCTGCATTCACGTCAATTCCCGATGGGTCATTGTGAAATGAAATAATGTTTCGACACAAAAAAAGTCCGGCCACCTGCGTCATTATGTCAACATGTCATGAGAATGCAATATACAGGAACTATCTCACCATTCAGTTACAGTAACATATTTTTCCCGATAGTTTGAAACCAGCATGGCCCGATTTAAGGATCGTGGATATTATACTAGCACAATCCAAAATGTTGGAACAAAAACATGCATGATCGTGTAATAATGTAGGAATCGTGATCCTGTAAATAACATTTGAGAATAAAGAGAACATACTGAGAAAACCCCCCAACACATTTCAACAGCTGTTTGGCTCTCTGCCTATGGGCGTCACTACACTTAATACTGTACTGGGGCTCAACAGGGGCACAAAGAATCCATGAGAGCGTGCAAAATGCATGAAAAAAATAACATATTTAGCACTTATTTATGATAGAAACATTGTTTTAACTACCCAATTATGTCAGACTATGTTGCTGTCTAGATCTTTGACTAACCTCCTAACATGTATTGCGGTCATGCATCTGGCCTACTTATGCACTTAAAACTTCTAAACCATTACTGAGAAAAGCAAACAAAGGAAGAGCAATGAATTTTTGTGTATCTTTTTGGACCAATATCACCATAGTGCAAAAACCATCATTTAAAGGTTAAAAAAAATGCAAAAAATATGAATGTTTTTGTGAATACTTAAATATATATAAAAATAATTGCTATACATTACTATATGATAATCAATTAGAAATTATGACATATTATTATAAATAATTAAATATAATGAATGAGCTTATGTCAAATTTAATAAACAGTATTTAGGTAAATGTTTATAGTTAAATGTAAATTCGCCCAATGTAAGTCAAGGAGGACTAGGAATAGATCATGAGGATTTGGGGGAAAGGATAAATATTTGGAATAAGAAAAATACATGCAATCCTCTCGTGAATATGTAGAATAATTATATAAAATTGAAAGTATCAACATAAAAGAAAAACAAATGGTTCGACTGGTTCGAATAACATGGAATCATGGAAAAAAAATATCTGCAATGTGTGAATCATTGGAATGTTAGGAGTGATCCCTGAGGCTAAACGAGAGGTAAATGTGATTGTGCAACCGGAAAGCTTTAAATGTAAAATGCCCATTGGAAAAAAAAAAAAAAAAAAGGTCCAAATGAGCTTTCAAAATTCATTTAATTCAAAAATGTACAAATGTGCAAGAACAGGTTTCATTTTTGATATCGGAGACACTTATTTTAGGTGATTTAATGCTCAGCATTATCAAAGTAAATAATTGTCTGGATAAAAAAAAAAAAATAGGAAGACACAAACTCACATGCGTATTAATCTTAATAGTACAAAATTAGTAATCCAGTTTCACAGAAGTAGACACCAATTGATGGAAATTATACACAGGATGTGATGATATAAAAATGTGCAGCAAACAAAAAGGTGCAACAACAGAGCATGAAGAGCAACTCGTTTAAAAGAAAAGTAGTTGATTAAAAAAAAAAAAAAAACTCATAAAGGATTTTACGGCATGTTTCAAGGAGTACCGTTGTGTTTGCTGCAAGAAAATGTCCCTTGGGGAGTAACAAAAAAAAGTCCCAGGACGCCAAGCACGATCGCCAGGGCCAGAAAAACTCCCAGCACCACCGGCAAAGTTGTTGAAGTCCCTACAGGAGATGGGAGCGTTTGTTATTGTCTCAACACTTCGGATTGATGAAATTTCACGCAGCATCCCACAAAGCGCTTAAAGACGAAAAACACAGTCATTAAAATCCCAGTAAAGTAAACTCATTTTTATTGTGGGCCGGATTGTAGTTATTATTTCTGTCGGAGCGTCCTTACGGCTTTGAAGTCAAATCTTAAGGATTAGCCTCCAACATTTACACAGTTTTGAAATCAGAGGCCAGAAAAATCTCTTGAAAAGGAAGGTTTGTTGTTGTTGTTTCACAAAAGAGTACTTGCAAACTTGGTATTTTAGCCAGAAACTTGAAGACATAATACGCATTTTGCGGGCCCGAAAAAATTGATGTCGCAAGGCCGCATCCGGCCCCCGGGCCTTGACTTTGACATCTGTACAGTAGAGGCAAATAAGAAGATGGGTATGGAGGCTCAAAACTGACAAAATAAAAATAAATAATGTGTAAATTACCAAATGAGAAAAACGAATATAAATAAGTACAAGAGGAAGTCAACCAAAAATGCATATGAAATAAACAAATGTGAAAATAAAAACAAACGTAAACATAAATGAAAAATGTATATAATAAACAAATACATGTGGAAAAAACAAATATAAACCTAAATGGAAATAAAACTAAACAAATGTACGTAATGAACAGGTAAAAGTAAAAATATATATTTTTTAAATACAGTAGAAAGTATAAATGGAGATGAAAACTGAAAAAATGTATATAATAAACATATGAAAGTAAAAAATATTGGAAAAAAAAGATTCTAAAATAAATACAGACTAAATGAAAAGCTAAAATATCTATATATACTGTTATATCTATCTATCTATCTATATACAGTATATCTATCTATATATATATATATATATATATATATATATATATATATATATATATATATATCTATATATCTATATATATATATATCTATATATATATATATATCTATATATATATATATATCTATATATATATCTATATATATATATATCTATATCTATATATATCTATATATCTATATATATCTATATATATATATATATATATATATATATATCTATATATATATCTATATATATATATATATATATATATATATATATATATATATAAAATGACATTTTTCAAAAGCCTAGATTCGCCCGACCAAATCGATTCCCGATAAATCAATCAGGACTGAGTGAAGATGAGCTTACTTGGCACTTGGGTGATCGTGAATTGCTTGGTGACGGCCCCGACAGAGTTAGCGGCGGTGCATTCGTAGACGCCTGGAAGCATGACAGACAAGTTGAAAACGGCTTGAGTTTCCGTCAATTTGGAAGGGTAGGGAAGTTTCCACGTGTATTCCGGCGCTGGGTTCCCTGAGGCCATGCAATTTAAAGTCTCTCGGCCACCAAGCGGAAGCGTCAAATTCTCGTTCTCCGGTTGGCTGAAGGTCGGCGGGTCTGTTAATATAAGATCACAGAGTGAAAGTGGACGGCACAGAAGTTGAAGTTGACTGTGTGTGTTGCACTACTCTTGTCCTGTCCTTTTCAAGTTGCTATCTATCCTTCCTCATTTGATGTCAACTTACAATGCACAATCAGGCGGAGTGGTTCCGAAAACGTCAGTCTAAGAGCCCCTCCATCCCCATTGATCCTTGCTGCGCATTGAAACGCTGCTCCGTTATATTTCCTCTTGGGTATTACTGCAAACTCCGTCGATACGTTATGAGGGATATCGATTTTGACACCATCAAAATCCATTCCTTTCAAAAATATAAAATTATAGAACAATTGCAAAGAGACCAAACGCATTGGCGCAATGTTAATGGCTTTACACCAAAATACATAGACTTCAGACTCCAACAAGGGGCCGTCGTGATTCTCCACTGATATGGACACGCTGTCCGCAGCCTCTGTAAGGAGAAATGACACAGTGAGGCAATCGGCGAAGTTGACGTTTAGCTGGTGAAGGAACATTACGTCCACATGAAAGGCTCCTTACTATAGACGTCGACCAGTAACTCCTTCGTACACCGAGAACCATTGATACTGACAAAGCAGACGGGACGAAAGCTCCATTGTTGTAAGCTCTTTACGTTTAAGTCAAGGCTGGACACGCCCTTCACCAGTCCTGCACTCCCGCCGATTGGCGATATCCAGCCCATTCCCTCCGCCTGGTCCGACGTAGAATCGCAACGAGCATAAATCGAGCCGCCAAAAGATATCGTGATTTTAGAAGGACTGATTTCCAGTGGGCAGGAGGTGCTTGCAGCCATTGCTGGAAAGACACACACATGCACGCGCGCACACACACACACACTATAGTCTGTTATTGTACTCTTAGTTTTTTTAAGTAATTATACTTTACATAATTATAACAGTGCTTTTGCAATTATACAGAGTCCCTCTGATGCCAGGGTATGAGAGAAATAAAACTGCTAATCTGTTCCCTCAATTCACTTAAACAGATTAGCAAATAATTATTTTTTCATACAATGGCGCCAGAGAGGCTCGTACGGATTAGTAAAAAGATAAATATATCATATGAAAATTGAAATTACCTTGACAGATCCGCCGTCACAGGTGTGTTTGCTACTGAACCCTAGTCATTTGCTAAACTGAGGGTACACATTAGTAGATTGAGGGACCAGACTAGAAAATTGAGCATACACAGTAACCTGAAGGAACACATTTGTAAATTTAGGATACAGATGAGTAAATTGAGGCGACAGACGAGTAAACAAAGGGATCAGATTAGTAAACTGAGGGTACAGATTAGTAAACTGAGGGAACAGATTAATAAATTGAGGGCAGAGATCAATAAACAGGGATATTATATTAGCAAAGTGTAGGTACAGATGAATAAACCGATGGTACAGATTTGTAAATTGAGGGTACAGATTAATAAAGTGAGGGAGCAGATTAGTAAATTGGGGGATCAGATTTGTAAATTAAGGGTACGGATCAATAAACTGGAATATTATATTATACAATTTAGGGTACAGATGAATAAACCAATGCTACGGATTTGTAAATTGAGGGTACAGATGAATATAGCAAGGCATCATATTAGTAAATTGAAGGTACAGATTAGCAAACTGGGGGAACATATGAGTAAACCGAGGGAAAAGATTAGTAAATTTAGGGATCAGACTCGTAAATTGAGGGTGCAGATTAGCAAATTGAGGGAATAGATTAGTAAATTGAGGGAACAGATAAATAAACTAGGGTAACAAATGAGTAAATTTAGGGATCAAATTCGTAAATTGAGGATGCAGATTAGCAAACTGGGGGAAGAGATTAGTAAATTGAGGGAAGAGATTAGAAAATTGGGGGATCAGGTTAGTAAATTGTGGGATCAGATTAGTAAACCGAGGGAACTGATTAGTAAATTAGGAAAACAGAAAAGAATTTGAGAAATTGAGGGTGCAGATTAGCAAATTGGAGGAACAGATTAGTAAACAGAGGGAACAGATTAGTAAACAGAGGAAACACATGAGGAAACTGAGGGTACAGATTAGTAAATTGAGGGAATAGATTACTTAACTGAGAGCACAGATCAATAACATGAGGGAACATACAGTATTAGTAAACGTAGGGTACAGATTAATATACTGAGGGTAAAAATGAGTAAACAAAAGGATCAGATTGGTAAAGCAATGGTACAGATTAGTAAACCGAGGGTACATATTATTAAATTGAGGGATACGATTAGTAAACAAAGGGATCAGATTAGTAACCCGATGGTACGGATTGGTAAACAGAGAGTACATATCATTGAATTGAGGGATCATATTAGTAAACTAAACGATTAGAAAACTAGAGAAACAGATTCGCAAAGAATATTTTTTTTTCTCATACCCTTGCACCAGAGGGTGTCTGTGCTTAACATGCCTTGGCTGAATAATTATTATTGCTATAAAGTGGGTGTGTATTTTACTTTGAATCACCATTGCTACCCTTGGCACGGGTCACGAGTTAATAAAACAAGAGAGTATTTACGATGAGGCTAAAATCAGAAATGGCTAGTTAATAGAAAAATAACTTACCCGCATACGCTATTAAGCAGACGCGTAATAAGACCATCATCGTGAACGTGGCAAAACAAGCAATGTAAAAAATGGCGTCGTAAAAAGATGGTTAAAAGAGAGTTCCTTCCTCACAGGCTGAAGTAAAAAACCTAATAAAATGCGTTCAAGTGGTCTCTGTTTTGCTCCAAAATGGACGGCGCCAGTCAAGCTGCAAGTACAGCCCTAACCACGCCAACCTGGGGTACGTCATTGTTAAAATTTGGACAAAGTACAACCTTCTCACAGATTTTTAAAATCTGGCCAATCACCTCATTAAGTCAACATGTCAGCACAATGGAATAGAGGAAACCAACCCAGCGTCTCTTTTTTCAGTGACACATTCTTTCCGATGACCTTGAAAAACAGCACGGTAACGATTTCAAGACCGTGGGCGTTTTCACAATCCAAATGAATCTGGGAATAAAAACATGGGTTCTGACCACGTATTAGAATACGCATATGCCGAAGCATATTTTTATGGTCTTACCGTGTATGCCGCTGATCGACAAAACAAATTGTTGTGACTTGAACATGCACAGAAGAGAAAATCTTTTCTGAAAAGCCGCATTTTTATTTATCAATAATAATAATAAAATTCTTCTGTTATAAATATGTACAGCAAGATTCACATATAGGTGGACACCACATTCACATCCACAATGCAGTGTTTGTTCACTCTTAAAATTCTACTTTTCAACCGCATTCATTCATCGAGAAGCATCTGACCTCAGACACAGAATTTCTCAAGCGGCACCAGGCACACAGAGAGAAAGGGAGGCTACGCAAGTATAAGTGCACAGAGGGTAACTGAGAGCACGGTGAAAAGGGCGGGGGGGGGGGGGGGGAAGGCTCAGTGGTTGACACACGTCACATCGTGTTGAGCGCAGCTGAGTAGTAACGAAAAGTAGTGCGCTTCCTCAGTTGAAACCGCAAAGGCCTCAGAGTCACCGCGCGCTTCCTCAAGGCGCTTGTGTGTCATTTAAATGTCACACGAAGCAGCCAGGGCAAGAAAGCAAACATCCATCCATTTTCATAATTATATCAAATTCCCTTTTGTGCTCATTAAACATTCAAAAGCCATCTTAGGCGGTCTCCTTTTTTTTTTTCCCAACTTTCCATCCAGTGAACCAGAGTAGTAAATACTGACGCATACGGCGCGAGGCGGCGTCTTTGAAAGGATCCGATCAGGAGTCAAACCTGGAAGTGTGAGTCAGCCGCCAGACGGCTCGTCTTCGTGAGGGGTCGGGGAGGGTTCGCGGGGCGGGGTCATGACAACTTGGTCATAGGGAACTGTAAATCCCAACCGTTGTGGGCCACGTTGGCGTTGTGGCCACTGAGTTTGGGATTCTTCAGGCTGTAGCGGCGCATCTTGGTGTTCTTGTAGTAGATGGAATAGATGAAGAGGAAAACGGCCGAGATGATCACCACCGTAGCCGCCACGAACCCGGCGATCAGGGGCAGGTAGTCCTCTGCCGTGGCGACAACAGCAAAGATTCACCGTCACTTTTTTTTTTAACATCTCTGTGCTCATTTTGTCCCAATTTGGTCCATTAACATTAACAACAAAACACTAGGAGGCTAAAAATTACTATAGACTACAAAACAGGCTGTGGATCACCATGCGTTGATTCCAAAATGCTTGCAAATGGAATTCATTTGATGGCAAAGTTTACATTGGGTAAACTGTATTTATGACCATGGACCCCCAGGTGTTTTAAAAGGGACAGTGTGTAAGTTTTTTCATTAAAAGGGATTAAATTAAATGAAACTTCAAAAACTTGTAAATGATGGTGTTCTGAAGGACTAACAGTATGTTTTAAATATAATCATAGGTCTAGTTATCATGAAATTATATTACATGGGGGGGCATGTTTGTTATGGCTACGACAATGTTAAATGAAATACCTGCAGCACCTCCTGCTGGCCGTCATGAAAAACGACCTAAATCTTAAACATTATTCCTTTAAATGACAAAACTTGCTACAAGTTGTAACAATTCTTCAGCAGATCAGACAAATTTCTGTACGATCTTGCATTTGGTCCAAAAAAAAAAAAAAAAGGTCACCTTGCGCTTGGCTGCTTGTGTCTCATAATCAGTCTGATATCATAGGATTACAAAACAGACAAGACGTATCTTAGCTGGATGCCAGTGGCGTCAAATGGGGAATAGATAAATGTCATTCATGTTTGCATTTAAGAAAAGTTGCAAATTGTATCTCTCATATCTGTGCTCTTCCCCATCTTGTCTACTTTGCAATAAATAGAATCATTTCCAGATGGCTGGTTTACAAGACATGTTTACAATATTTAATAAGTAAATTGTGGCATTTTAGTAAGGAACAACCTATGGACAGCCATTTTTTCAAAAGGCTATGAATGGTAAGTAATCATTACAGCCAATTGATTTCAAATGAATCCTTCTTCAAATAAGTGTTGAGGTAATTAGTTCGATTAAAGTAGTTTTAAAAAGCCTAAATATCACAATCTGATTTTTGACTAACACCCAGCCTTCCTCGGAACGGATATTTGTCCCGGAACAGTGTCATTAAAACTGTATTTTCCTCACTCTGCAGGGGTCGTGCAGTCGTATGTTGCCTCAAGATTGAAAGTCTTGATGTTTTTTTTTTTTTTTTTTTAAAGGGCTAATTAAGTTTTATGTTACTACTGCATTTGTGGCGTATGAATTTAATGGCAAAATCCACCTGCTTTGTTTTTCCCGGATCTCAGCAGGCAGCCATTTTACTGCTTGCTGTCAACCGAAAATGACATCACAATGCCTCAGAGCTAATGACCAATCATGGCTCACCTGTTTTCTAAGTTTGGTCAGGGGGCATGCACAAGCTGAGCCAATTTGAGTTTTTATGAGGAGAATTTTGACCTATTGAAGTCTCGGAATTTTGGCCGGCCCGAAAACATTGGTTGATGTTTTGAAGTGAATCATGTCAGCCAGCCAGAGAATGAGAAAAAAACGAAGCTATATCGGTTTACTCTAATTTGAAGGTGATTTTGGACCAGATTTTCCAAAGATAATATCACATAAAAACAATAGGCAATAGAAATAGTCTTACCTTTTGAGACCACTTCGACCTCGTGGACGTCCGAATCCACGGGGTTGACGGCCTTGCAGACGTAGCGGCCGGCCTCTAAGACGGTGATGTTGCCTTTTGACTCCCAAAAAGTGTTTTCAGCGACTTTGGCCCAGTAGATGACAGGAGGCGGCTGACCGTCGGCTTCGCACACGAGCTCCTCGGGGTAGCCTCGGAACAGCGGGACCACTTTGGGGAGCTTGACGGTGTTGATGACCGGCTTGTCTGTTTAAAGCAGAAGTACGCATACACCATTTTTTTAACTCTGTGTATTGCTTGGGAAACGTTCCAGGGATAAGAGTCAAATGTTCCGTGAACAAAATACGGCATTTTAATCACTATTTATGTTTTCAATAAGATAAAGCAGCGATTCTCATCGTGTGATATGAATCAAGATATGTATTAGGATGTGATGTGATTTTCAGCTGACAGCAGATAACAAAATAGCTGCCTACTGATATGAAAAATAAAATAGGTGGATAATGTTATATTAATTCACTGCCAGTCCAGTTAAAATTGATATTTGGCTTTGATAGCTGTCAGGGGAGCCCAGTAAAAATAGTTTTTTTTTTTACAGTTTTTTTTAATAGTACTGAATGAGTTAAGCAGAATGTTGCATTTAAGACTTGTGGGGGCAGAAAGGACATATTGGGGGGGGGGGTTTGGGCTTGACATCCCCTTTAATGTTGGTCATTATGGTGGTACTTGTCGAACTATGTACAGTAGCAGCCAAAAGTTGGGAAACATCTTTACTTGTGTTGGCAGTTCCTCAGTCAGCTTTATGATGTGGATAATGCCACATAGAAAGAAGACATAGAACCGATTTCAGTTCATAGATGTGCATTTAAGTTTGTAGGCGCTAAACATTTGACTGGCATTGACTGATAGTTTGAGAAGCACTGCTATCCTGTATTTATATCCAATTAAAAAGCGGTAAATAGACATCACGAATGGCTAATCGAAATCAGCATTTTCTATTATAAATCTGGGACTACAACAAAAGTTATCATAAAAATCTAGGATACAGCAGAAGAAAACTGTAATAATGACATTAAAGACGAGCTCACAGTTGACGGTGAAGCTGACGGCTTGTGACATCACGGAGGGTGGTAGTCGGGGTCCCGCCGGTCCCAATTCCAAGAACGCCTCGCAACTTAACGCTGCTTCATGATGCGTTCGGTTGAGGACGAAACTGGCGCTGGCGGACACGTTTACCGGCATCTTAGTCACTGGTTCGCACGACACGTTCGAATCTTGCGGACAGTCGGCCAATCGCAAAGGCTCTGTAGGACATTTTATGGGGGACAAAATACAATTTGAAATGATATTGCAGCAAGCCTGTCTTTAGCAAGATCTGCCACATATCCTAATAAGAATAAAAATAGAAACATATGACTCGATACCTCTGAATGACGGCTCAATGGTTCGATTGCCGTGATACCAGCGAACAACGAGGCTTTGTGCGGGAGCCACGTTGGTGATGTCACAATTCAGCCGACACATGGTGCCCTCCAAAAAGGTCGCCTTGTTGATAGGACTGACGGTGACACTGTCAGGCGTTTCTGGTTGTGGTCAATGAAAGGGTGAAAAGACACACGCATATTAAAACAGTAATTCCCCATAAAATATGCTATGAAAGTAAGCAAACTAACGTACCAATTAAATAACTGTTAAATGTTTGAGTAGTTCATTACTTTAACTCATTCAATCCCGATTACATATTTTTACATTTAATTTTCTAAGAATCCAGATATTCAGTTCCAGCTACTTATTTTTTTCAAGTGTTTGTCTTAAGGACTCTAAAAAATGCTGATATTAATCGACTACTTAATGTTAGTAGTATTTAAATATCTAAAGTAGTTGATTACTTTAATACTTAATTACTCAAAGTAATGATTACTTGTAGAACCGGTTGTTTTGAGACCATTTTTAGTCAAATAAAAAAACATGAGATTGAATCTTAAAAAAATCTTTTAAAGAAATCTCTTAAAAAACGTAAAAAACACGTCTTTGGGATTGAATGAGTTAATATATATTCAAATAGGCAAAACATCCGAATATATGCAACCATTGTCAAAGGAAAACCATTATTTTTGTCTGGCTTGATTTAATTATTTTTTTAAGGGATGCTGAACTTATTCAGCCATTTACACAAGTATAATGTTAATCTGTTGCCTATAACTCAGTTGATAACAAAACTTTTTAACGAAACATTTAAAAACACATTTTTCCTCTTGACATTACATGAGCTAAAGGCTCAGGTAACAACCAATCACCGCTCATATTGTGAACATCACATGACCAAATCCAGAAAACTGTTGAGCCATGTTTGGGCATTACCTGAGTCTTGAGTACATGTGGTGATATTTTCAGGCAATAGCAAGTGGAAACATGTTTCTTAAAAAAATTCATTGTGAAAAATAGGAACTTTGTTTGGTTGAAAATGGCTAAATATGTTTGGTAATTCTTTTATAATTATAAAAATGTATGGCTGTTTTTACAATTCTGCTAATATTCATTGATGCTATGTTTGATTTCCATTTTTAATCAATCGAGTTAATTCTGTGACCAATGTGGGCTTTACTTCATTAACATAAGCGTACAAAAATTTTTGTCCACGTGTGTATACTTTTGTGACATAAGTGGAATATAGAAATACTAGATATACACGTAAATTTCAAGAAGATACCCACTGTAGAGCGTGAAGTCCAAAGACTTCTGGCAAATTATTCTGCCCTGGTGGAAGGCAGTGCAGAGAGGAGCAGGGTTCCAGTCTTTGTCTGTGTTTGGAGTCCAAGTTGTTTCGTTGACGTAGAAGACGTCGCCCTCGTGCCAGGCTATGGCTCGGGTGTTTCTGGAGCTGGTGAACATGCAGGTGGCGTTTTGGCTTTTGCCCTTGTATTGGAGCACCAGGGTCTCTGGGTGTATCCGAATGGGGCATTCATGGTGCTCACCTGGGGAGATAAATAGAAATATTACAACCTAAGCTAACATTGAAGATGAACGTGCACAGGTGCTGCAATTTTAAATTGGGAAATATGGTAACGTGTTTTTTTTTCAACCCTACACACATGCGGTGCAGTAATGCGATGTGGTGTTGACATTTGGGAGCTAGTAAAACAAAAAGTGTTTGTCAAGGTCCAACGGGAAAGGAAGGCAGTCAGGAAGGAAAGACCCTCCCAGAGGAAAGCCTGCTCCAGCGGTCTTTGTATTAGACTTGAACGCATCATCCGCCCCCTTAGCTTGCATTTCTCAATTCACAAACAAATTCATCACCATTAGAGGATATGATGTTTTTTTTGTTTGTTTGTTTTTTTAAACAAACGGCAGGACCGTTACAACTATTCATGGAATACAATGTTCCTATATGATTTACTGACAAAAGAAGCGTTTCAAATATGTGGTGTGGTCTTCTTATGCTGGAGTCGCTGTACAGCAAACAACCGCTAGAGTATTTTTAGAAATTGTCATATTTTTATCATTCACATTACAGAGCGTTTTACTCACTCGACTGGGCTCCGTTTGACAGCGACAGCTCTAAAGTCAGGAGGACTGAAATAAGACGAAGCCACTTGAAATCATCCATTTGATTTTGTTTGTTTTGTTGTTGTTTTATTTTTTTTCTCGCCCGGACCCCACGAGTAGCGGCTCTCTCCCGGCTTGGGCGGCTCCGGCCGGGCGGCGTCTGTCTCCCGTGTGCGTGTGTCAGCTTCTCCCGGAGGCAGCTGAGCGAAGCAGCTAAAAGCTAACGCTACATGCTAGGCTATTCCATGCTCCTCCCGCCGGAGGAAGCAGCGGTCCTGCCTCCTGTCCCCCCCCCCCAAATAAATCATTCCGAGTGCATGCTATCACTGAGCATGCGCAATCACGAACATGAAACCAAACTTGAAATAACTGCTTAATTGGCTTTATATTAAAAAGATATTTCATTTATTTAGCCAATTTGATCGGTATTTTTTATATGATAGAATTATTTTTCTCGTAAAATAAATATAAAAAAAAAATCATCGACTGTCAACTGAAAATGACATTACACGTAATCGGGGTCAAGTAACAACCAATCACATGGCAAGATATATAAGCGAGAGATTTAATAAAGATATAGATGAGAGCTGTACCTTTTGTGAATAGTGCCTAGAAAATTTAGTTTTTTTTTGTTTTTTGTTTTTTTTTGGTACTGTCATCCTTTAAGTTTGTCATGGCAGAAATTATATGTGATTTTATTCACAATAATACAGTATTGAAAACCAAGTCACAATAGCTTAGAATAATCTGTTTTTTGGCTTTGTTGAAGATAAAATAGAAAAGATTGAATCTAAATATTTCACAAATGTATTGTAAATGTTAAAATATCACATTCATTGTACATTTAGTGAAGAAACCCCCGTTTTAATATTTTAGTGACGAACTTAAGCAATGCATTATTTCTATTGGGTAAGAATAACTGGATGAATGATGCATGCATCTGTGTATTGTATAAAGTTTGTTGTTGACGTAAATTAGGACTGCACCTACATTTGTTACGTCTCAATTTAACCTGTTTTGACAGTCTTGCCTTTGGTTAAACCACCCTGACTATGCAATTAGTTTTTTGCCCTGCCATAACCTGTGAAATATGAATTTTGGCTTGTTTCATTGCTACTTCTCAACCCCCTCTTCTCCTGTTTGGTTTGTAGGTGCTTGAAGTAAGGATGTTGCCATAAATTGACATGCATTACTTTATTTCATTTAATGAACAGAGCTTGACTTGTGGAGTGTGATCGACGCTCACCTTTTACACTCACTGTGACACGTTTCGAGACTTGCCCTCTTTCGTTGCTGGCGAAACACGTGTAGAAGCCCGTGTGGCGCGAAGTCACATTCGAGATCAGCAGACGGGAAACTCCATCTTCATTGACCTGAGCTACGTTTTGAAAAGTAGGTACACTCCAGAAGTACTCAGGTCGCGGCTTGCTTTTGGTGGAGCACTTGAGGTATACTTCGGAGCCCGGCTCCACTTCAACGTCCTCCAACTCCTCTATCTGCGAGGGCGGATCTGACCACAACAGTTTGCGGTTATTACTCACATTTTCTCTGACAGCTTTTAACCCTTGAGCAGCATTTTGATCATTTTTATGTCATTTTCTTCCACATCATTCTCGCTGGATTTTAGTCGAGGGATGGCACACTCCTGGTAGTGTGCCATGTTAAACTTTCACACGTTGTCACCATCTGGGTGAAATTTCAGCTCCCTGTCTTTTTTTTTAGTTTCCTTTGATGCGAGATGACTCAAGATGTAAAAATCAAAGCATGGGACAAAATACCACACAATGGTAAAGGACGGAAGTTGGTCAACAAAACAGATGGACTCACATAAAACATCAAGATCCACCGTGGCGTTGACCGCGGTTGAAAACAAGGTGGCAACGACGACATACTGCCCCGCGTCATATCTCGCCAGCGTCTCGGGTATTTCCACCTCCTCTCCGTCTTTGTACCAGGTGATCAGAGGTTCGGAAGACCCACCCGCCACAGAGCAGGAGAGGTTGTGAGGAGCATACTCCACTGCGGTGTAGTTCTTTGGACATATCAGTTCAATGTCATCTATGTCATCTGAAAGAAAGGACAAAATGTTCCAAAAATTCTTACTTACTTACTTACTTTAAAAATTCTACTTACACTCAACTGTAAGATTGAACGCAGGTGAGAACACGCTAAGTTGTGGCCCCTCAGGGGTCAGGTCCAAAACCGCCTCACATTTGAGCGTGACAAGCGGCTGGAGTTCCAAAAACGACCTGAAATGTTGATAGTTGTAGCCCAAAACAAGATCAACGGGTCCTTTAACGGGGTCTTTAGGGTGGGTTTCCGTGATGACTCTTTCGCCGCTGTACCATCGTACAGTGACAAGTTCAGTGGGCGCTATCTTGCTGATGATGCATTTCAGTTCAATCGGCTCTCCTTCTTTTACAAAAGAACTGTTGGCTTCTATGGAGATTTCTTGTGGAAACGCTGGAGGAAGAAGGAAGAATTATTATTACCAAATATTTTGGTGAATTTGAGCCAACTTTCTGTGAGGTTTTGCATAAAAAAATGGATTGCTTTGTTCAAGACAACCTCAACAGTTGGATTATTTTGTATAAAACAATCCAAAAAGACCTGTTATTTTTGACCCATTATCGCATCATTTGACCCAATTGTTTTTAGAGTGCAATATGACCCAAAAAAACTAATGTAGGTTATTCAATTGACCCAATTTTTGGAGTCAAATAAATAACCCGAAAAGTTGGGCCACTCACCCTTAGTCTCAAACTGACTAAAAAAAACAAACAAGTTATTTTGTGTGGTATTTATATGACCCAACTTGTTGACTTAAATCAATTTTAAAAAAGTTGGGTCAGACTCTCTTCAGGTCAATATGGTTTATTTTTGTTCTAACATCTTTTATACTCGAAAATTAAAAAAATGATGCAACTATGGATAAAACAGTTAAAAAAACACCCAATTTTTGGATCAGTTTGACCCAACTCACTGTTTTGTTGTTGTTTTGTTTTTTTTGCACAAAACACCCCTCAATAAAAGGTCATTTTGTACAAAATAACCTCTAAAATGTTGCTGTTTTGCATGATTGTGAAATTGCATGATGAAATATTAAGCATCTGTAAATTTCATGTTGTGTGTTTAGTGTTTGTTTTAAAATCGTTGTATACTAAAATGGAAATTACAATTAAACCTCAATGAATTAATTAGGGATTAACACTCACTGTAAATGACCACGTTTGGCTTCTTGGAGCACTGCTCTCGCCCACTTTTTGGTACCGGTCTGAGGAAGCACGCGGGAGAGATGCTCCATGTGTTCAGTGCGTCCACACTCCAAGTCAAATGGCGCACAGGCTTCAGACCCTGGCCACCCAGCGGAGCCTCCCAACCCATCTCTTTGTAGAGGGGGTCGGATGTACTGCAGTTGATCGACACGGTGTCTCCGTATCGCACCGCCACCCTGGAAGGGCTCAACTCGATGGGGCAGCAGGCACCTGCATGAAGTGGTAGGATCAGCGAAAGGATTATTAGTTAGGTCCGCAGTTATGGTAGCAACACAGTGAAAGCTTGAGATACTTGAGATAGCTTGAGAAAGTTTACTTTGTTCTGTGATCAGGTCTAGATCAAAACACTCATAACTCAAATCATCTTTTCACAGACATGAATGGAACCACCTTTAATATGTTACAAATATGTAAAATATTGATTGTGTTTTCATTAGCAAAACATTATATATATATATATATATATATATATATATATATATATATATATATATATATATATATATATATATATATATATATATATATATATATATATATATATATATATATATATATATACGTATATATATACACGGAAATAGAGGGAAAGAAAGACAAGCAAAATAATAAAACGGAATGTAAAAATGTAAAATTTTCAATAATTTGCATTGTGATTTAATGCTGCAATCCAATTCAGTGGGCTGTTCCCGACTCTGGTGTACCCAACCTGGCCACTGCAAGGCAGTATAATACAGTGATGTAGACAAAGAATAGACTTCTTTCACTACTAATGAGGAATCTTCTGCAATATTTGTCACTTTTCAGGGGACGCAAATTATAAATCCGAGTATTGTTATTGTTATGTGTCTACATGTGTTGTTCCACCATTTTTTTCCCAATATGCATTGCCTAAAGTAACTGTATCTATGCTAATCGTTAGCACGGTGAAAATACAATAACAATTATCGAAATGCATGACAATCACATTAGGGGGAAGAATAATTTCTTTTGTGGATAAATGAAGTATTTCATTTCCCTTGTGGATGAATTAAGTATATCTTTCTTTCCAACCTACCAACCCACATAAAGATATAAATACATGTATATATCTGTTACATTATTTCTCTTAAACAAAAAATTAAAGCTGCTTTGAAGTCATTTGCAACACCATTTTCTCAGCATTGGTGGGTTCCATTTTGTACTCACAGAGAGGCAACATGCAGTTATTATTATTTTGGAACGTTTGTGGCATTTGTCGAGAGCATGCTCAACTAAAATGCAAGAGCGGTGTGCCTACCTGTGACACTGAGCAGAAGCCCCACTAAGAGTCGCACGAAGGTCGTCCTTTCGTTCATTTTCCAAAGGCAATAAAAGAGTTTCCTCTTGTGTGAATCCTTTCCTGACTCAGTTCCACTTGTGTACCACGTCGTGCCTTGCATAAGTGTCAAGTACAAGAGAAGGCACGACAGAGAGAGAGAAAAGGAGGTGTGATCACTTGATATGCGTGTGTATGTGTGTGTGAGAGAGAGAGAGAGAGATTCTTGCCCCTAATGAGTCAGGCAATGTTACACTGCAAAGTCGACGCAGCAGCTGCTTCAGGGTGCAGATTGGGACATCAAAATAACCCCCCTTGTCACAAACACACAGTTGTTAAAGGTCCAATCTAAAGTTTACACTTAGAAGTTCAACATCCACTCACACTTCTGAAGGCACTTCAGGGGGTACGTTCAATTTAACAACGGTTTCTGCAGGTAAAGACAATAATCCAGTCTAATACTTTTTGGTGCAATGTCACAAACAGTATATGTATCTTTTCAAATTAAGACCAAATCAACTGGAACATGAAGGACCCTATTTCTAAATAGTCCTATCGTGGTTGATTTTTTATTCGGATTGTCATCAGTCACGCAATTTTACGGCACACGAGGCAGAAATAAACCAGACGTATCTTATGGAATTGCTGAAAAAAAAGCTGAAGAGAGATACCACTACAAATGTAGATACAAAGTGAATTAAATCAAACACAGATGTTGGATATGCAGAAAGCAAAATAAATGGCTTGATATTTCCCTTTGAATTTTTTTTTTTACCTCTCTCTCAAAAAAGCTTTTCCAGACAGATAGAAAGGGTATTAGAGTATAGCGGTAACAAGCTAGAGCGTTGTGTCGTTAGAATGTTTGACCTTTCAAAAATAGTTAACTTTGCTTAAAAATGCACAACAATTTTAATTTACACTCTCCTGATTCACCATTGAAATTAATGGTAGTGTTTACCTTCCCCTATTTTTCCAGTGACCTTAAAAATCCACTTACCAACACCCATTCTGTGTCAGCCACACCAGTAACCACACAAACAAACATTGTAAATCAAGTTAACAGCCTTTCAAAAAAAAATATTTAAAAAGTACAATTAATGCTGAGAGGAGAAAAGAAAATCAACAGGACCAAATGTTGTATGCAAGGACATGATGTTTTTTTTTTTTTATATATGTGGTAAAAAATACATAGAAGGCCTCATTTAAAATTGGTATAACCAACATTGCAGATTTTTACACTTGTACTTTCCTTAATGTTGGCCATTTAACTTATTCAACGCCATCTTTGACATCCTTAACCGTCAATGGCAATGAATGAGTTAATGAATTGCCAGTATACCTAGTTAATGATGGAGACAGAAACCGGAACTGCATGTTTCTGTTATCAACAAGTATTTCCCATGAGAAAATTCTCACGATAAGATATGCGAATACTCTATGAAGTTGCCGTTTCGAAATGAAGTTGAAACTAAGTAAAGTGGGTTTCCGATAAAACCATCAAGCCTATTGTGCCGCTTTCTGGACAGTGCCAAGGAAAACGGTGGACTTTCCTCACCACGCCTTGTTCGTTCACTTCCTGTTTGTAGCTTGTTCACTGATTGAAAATGAAAAGGTGTAGGAATTTTCAGGAAACGCAGGATATGTTTGCTATTTGTGCAGGATCGAGGGCTGTTGGATTTGGGAATGTTGCTGATGAATCATCTTTGGATGATATTTGGGAGACATAATTAGATATATTGATCATTCTCAAAGAGAACCAAACTGAGGTTGAATCTTTTTTTTTGTTTATTATTATTTTCAAAGCTAATCATGCAAGGGGAGGACCTGGGAAACATCAGTTACCGTGAGAAAGTGTTAAAATTTCAGGCATGCAGTGAAAACAGTCCAACTCCATCACATCATAACGCGTGCCCTTTTCTCCACCCTGCCCTTTAGCTACATGATGGTTTATACAAGCGTTTAGATCAGATGATGATGATGTTGTCCACATTAATGATGTTTGACCTTCTGCCGTTTTCCACCCATTTGAAACTTAAAAAAAAAAAAAGGCAGAGTTGCCATTTTGTTAAATTCAGATTATAGAACTATAATAATCTCTGAAAATGAGACCCAAATGTGCAAAAATTATACAAGATGACTGACAGTAATAATAAAAGCTATGACTATAAAGAATCACGTTTTCTGTTTATGCACATGCCAGGTGACTAAGATATTGTTGTGAAAGTGTTGTCAAGGAACAAACTTTTTTTTGGAAAGGGTTGTGAAAGTATAACAATGGAACAGACTGGAATGATTGCAAGTAAAACAGTGCAGACCCCGAATGAGTCACGAGGAACGTTTTGTCAGATAACTTCTATGCTTTACTGACGTCAGCATTTGGGGCCAGATGCTTCTTTCTTGCCATTTCTCCATTTTTGCCCCCACCTCCTCCCTAAAAAAAAAAAAAAAATCCCAAATACTAGTGACTTAGTGAAACAAGGCCGAGTGAAATGCGATCGTGGCAACAGTGCTCCTTCTGTGTGTGAGCATTGTTGCATACAAGCTGGGCCTCTTGTGCAAGAGAGGGGAAATCATCCAAATGTCTTTCTTGACTCCCTTTTTCCTTCGAATGCTGTCCAAACTGCAAGATAAATCACTGTGTACGATTCTCATTACTCATCAGCTTTCAAAAGGAGGATGTCTCAAATATCAGCTAAATATACATACATACAGCCACCCCTTCAACGTCAGAAAAAGCGAGTGCCAACTTGAGATAACCTATACATATATATATATATATATATATGTATATATATATATATATATATATATATATATATATATATATATATATATATATATATATATATATATATATATATATATATATATATATATATATATATATATATATATATATATATATAATCCTTTACAATTATTATTATTATTATTTGCCCCTCAACACAACTGAATGCTTTTGCAAACCACCTTTATCGAGTCCAAGGCTGAGTCACAAAAGTCAGACTCCAAGTCAAGTCAGAGTCCACAAGGTCTTAGTCCAAGTCAAGTCTGAGTCATAAAAAGTCCGACTCCAAGTAAAGTCAGAGTTCACAAGGTCCGAGTCCAAGTCAAGTCAGAGTCAGAAAGGTCTGACTCTGAGTCTAGTCGGAGTCCACAAGCTCCGAGTCCAAGTCAAGTCTGTCAGAAAGGTCAGACCCCAAGTCAAATCAAAGTCCACAAGGTCCGAGTCCAAGTCACAAAGGCCAGACTCCAACTCAAGTCAGAGTCCACAAGGTCCATGTCCAAGTCAAGTCCAAGTCACAAAGGTCCAACTCCAAGTCAAGATAAAGTCCACAAGGTCCCGGCACACAAGGTTCAGCTTCAAGTGAAGCCCCAGTACACAATATCCAAGTCCAAGTGATGTCTGAGTCGCAAATGTCTGTGTTTACGTAAAGTCCAAGTCCATAAGGTCTCAATCCAAATGATGTCTGAGTTACAAAGGTCTGAGTCCAAATCAAGTCATTATCACAAAGGTACACGTCTCGGTCAAGTACAAGTCACACAAAGGTCTGACTCCAAAGGAAGTCCAAGTCCACAAAGTCTGAGTCCAAATGAAGACTGAGTTACAAAGGTCCAAGTCCAAGACAAGTCAGAGTCACAAAGGTCTGACTACCAATGAAATCCAAGTCACAAAGGTCCATTAACACTGTGGGATATAAATAATTTCTTCTGACATGTTTAGAGAAAATACAACAAGTTGAGTCACTGAAATAGCTTTAACATCCGATTCATGTTTCGTTTGTTTAATTCAGCACATTTCCTGTGATTCTTTGGAGACCCTTCTCGGCTTGACACTTCCTGGTCCCCTGCATCACAAGAACTAAAATGATTTAAGCTCATCCGCCAAAAAGGATCCCATTGTTACTGTCCATCATTAAATCTGGGAGGAACTTTTACTGGAATGCATGCGCTTTGAAGGAAGGTCACTGTTCCATATGTTACAACTTGCAGAATTTCGCAATCAAGTGACCATATGGATTTTTATGCACTCAGAAAAAAACATAACAAAAAAATGGATTAAACGCAAATAGCCTTCCAGAGTGGTTCTCAAATGGTGTACCCCTGGGGGTACAACAAGGCACTCGGGATTTGTGAGATTTTAAAATATCGTTAAAAAGTCGCATCCGTGCAAACAACCTTTTGAAAATATTCCAGGAAAATATGTAAAAAAAAAAAAACTACATTCAGTAGGCTATTGTATTTAATAATCCTAAAAATTCACTTTCCTCCATGTCAGAAGGGTTAGCACTAGCATATACCACCTAGTATCATTACTATGATCCTTCATATTTATTTAATTATATTTAAACTCTTGTGATGCAGCTCAAGCTCCGCCTCCCTTTTCTTCTCTGACTGCACATTTCAAAAAAGAAGAGGACACAGCTTCCAACTTCTGGGAAAACTCCTCTGTCCATTCATCCAGAAGAACATTTGTCTGGTTTTCTGTAAATGTCGGATATCCTCTGGCCTTAACGGCATACAAAAAAGAGCAGGAAGTGTGTTTGGAGGTGAGAGTTGGGCTTCCTGATGTTACATCCAGTTATCTGATGACCTCCTGCTCTCCTGCTCCAGTCGACAACTAAAAGCCTCCCTCCCCTGTTCCTACTTGGCTTTCGCTTCCTGACTGATTAGAAAAATTTCAGTTGAAGTAATCCCAACGTGTTCTACATCGCAAACTCAAACTCTCCTTATTTGCAAAGGCTTCCTGTGGCGCCATTGTGAAGTTCAATTGTTGTTGGCCCGGCTCCCCTCGGCTCCACACTCGCTCGGTTTTAATCTGTTTTAATGCACCCCACGTCTTCCCTTTCCTCTCTTTTACTTTCTATCTGCTCCATTCTGCCGGCTTCCTTTTCTCATGCAAGCGTCCTCTTGACGTGGAAATGAGCCAGGGTTCACTGTAAATGAATTGTTTTGTGTTCTTTCTTCGGGAATCTCCTGTTTTGGGGGATGAGCGAGATGATTCGGCAGATTTGGAAAGTTTTGTTTGAATAGCTCTATTTTGCTTGGTAGGGGACACCTGCTTTAAGATGAACATATTTGCACAAAGTGACCGTTTGATGTCAATATGGAAATTAGAACAATCACACTTGATAGGGGGGCGGGGACTCAAGATACGTTAAGTTATCATAAGATATTAAAACTCAAAACTAAGAACGATTATCCTAGTACTCTAAAGGCAGATCTACTGTAAAACCGGTGGAAAGAAGTACAGTATAATGTCATGACATCATCATCATATGTGAACATTTAGGGGTACTCTGTCCACAATGGAAATTAAGACTATATGAAGAGAATAGTGAGGGGAGCAATCAATAAATGTTTTGGGTTTTGTGTGCGTCTGTGTTTGATTATGTGAACGAAATGTGGGTTAAGGTGGGGTAAGCACAGAGAAATGGATGATGTCATGCATTCTGGGAGTCATAAATGGTCAGTGTTTTCCAGTTGGATTGATTTGGGGGGGGTAATGCAATGACATCTGCTCACCAAACTCAAGTGAGTGTTTTCATCTGCTTGGCTTCGCTTGGCCTGCACGATGTGATTTTAAACTTCACGGCTCCACCGTCTGTTCATTTGAAGGAAGTCCGACAAAAGCCTGAGAAAAATCAGCACAACATTTGTCATATTGAGGAATAGTTTTTGAAAATATTGCATTTCATAGTTAAAAGTTGTTAGTTTTTTATTTTGTTGATAATCATGATTCTTACGTCATCTTTATTTTAATCATGAATACAGCCGTGCAACACTTCTTCACCACATGTGAGGTGAACATCTGGACAGCATTAATGTGCAATAAAACAGTATGTAAAAAAGAATTTGAAATACTTCCAGAAGTGCTAATTTATACTTGTTTTTAATTTTTTCCTTTTAAAACCATTATCATAATAATTAAAAAAAAATCCTAGTAAAATATACAGATTATAATAGTGTTTAAAAATTATTTTGTACAATTTCAGTCGTCCCTTTTGTGGTTGGCTTATGTAAAGTAAACCACTCGTTTTGATAAAATATTTGTACTGATGGTTTGAAATACCAAACTTTTCCTCAACATATTTATAGGTACAGTTCAAAATGATCTATAGTTGTAATAATTATAAGAGTATGCCAAAAAATATTAATTTTCTTGTCTTATTTTAATTATTTACTTATCTTTGCCTGCTGGTTCATATATGCGATCTTACAGTTTGTTCCAAATTAACATTAAGAAAGTACAGTTCAGCACAGTACTCAATTGTGAGAATTAAATGCAAATGGCCAATGACCGCTAGGTGTCAGCATTGTATCAAATAAGAGATCCAAAAGACATGCGCGTTTTCTCATTGCATCCAACTATGTCAGCGTATATATATCGGGTAAGCGAGACGAATATAAAAGAGGGAGCTGATGGAGGGGGTGCAGGTCTGTTTCAAACAGGTACCATCTGAAATGAGGACCGGTAACCACAGTGACCACACACTCGCTTTGCAGCTCTAGCAGAGCTGCTGTTCTGGCTGAATTAACAACGTCCAAAAAAGCCGCTGTGTTGAAATGAAACGAGGGAAATCCCAATTTTGTTTTTCTATTAGCTAAAAATGGAAAAGAAAATGTGTGCGTTTTTTTTTTTTACAAGGGAAGTCCTGACCTATGCCAAGGTCAATAGAGTTTATTACTCAGAAGTCTGCATGTGAAGTCTGCATGTGAAGCAATATATGTCAAAAGACATAAATTTGAACGGTGCTTTAGAGATATATGCATTGAGTGAATTAGAAATGAATGTGGTCCTTGTTATACTGGAAGTAAGCTTGAGCTTGTTGACAAGCTTGAAAGAAGCGAAAACAGCCTCCGCCACACCACTCAAATGGTTATCGAGAACTTTCTAAACCACATTTAGTAGAAAATGTGAATCAGAGGAAGATGTAACGATGCATTGTGTCCACTCTTTGAACCCGTGTGACACTTTTAGACGACCTTTTCCGACATCTTCAGAAGTGACCCCATTTCTTTCAGTTTCAGTTTCCACTGAAGGGACTTTTTTTTTCTCATACAGCAACTTTGATTCTGGGCGTCAACAACTAATCAAGTTTTCCATGTAGACATGTTCTGATTCAAACATGCAATTACAAAGGATATTTTCGATACATTTCATCATTGCAATACTTTGGAACTCAAACATGTTTACAATGCGTTTGAAAAATGTGATTACAAACATTTCAATGCTTAAAAGTCCTGTTTTTTCAGTCTATATGGACAATTATGATTTTAATCATTTTAATCATCCATACGTCCATTTTCTATCATAAAAGTGACAATAAACAATAAACCGACCAAAAATGCATTTAAAGTAGCGATGGGAATATGATGCTTCAATATTTTACTTCCCTAAAAACTCTTGTTTTAAAAATAATCACTAGCAAGGTGGAACTATATTAACTGCTTCTTTGAAAAAAGACTGCCATCTAGAGGAGTCAACAGATATCACAAGTGCTTCATGAAGCTTTGTTTGTCACTAATTTCAAGGCCTGATTTCTTAAAAAATAAATCCCATGCAAAAAGTTCAGGGAGCAAAAATCTGTGCTAATCTTTGTTCAGTTTTAACATATATTTGACATTCATAGCTTGTGCATAATGTGTTTAAATGCCACCATTAACTAATTAGTAAGTAATTTAAATACGGCTCATACACATCCAGCACTTTGCCACTTGCCACATCATTTAGGAAATATTCAATGGGTGAACTCTTTTACATATATACATATATATATATATATATATATGTAATTTTTTCCCTATATCAAAACGTACTAAAAATCACTGCATATGATTATATATGAAACAAATAAACTCCAATAATATTTGGCGTGAAAAAATGGAGCTTATCCTCCACCTGTAGACGCGTTAATGTCTTCCAAACGTCCATCAGCTGTTCTGCACCATTGTGCCTCAGCGTTGCAGCTGTTGCACACATTACCGGTCCATTTGAGGCAAAGCAAACCACAAAACTGACAATTTCTCCACTCTTTGAAATGCTAAGGATCCACTGTTTGTGAAGATTTTAAACATGGAAACTATTGGATGTCTGCACTGTGGTTTAATTTTAACTTGTTTGCTTTGGGTCGCCTCCAGCGTGTGCTGCAGATGGGCACTTTCTCACAGAGGTCTGGAGCTTTTTCCAGCTCGCAGCGTCTTTCTCGGGGTCGGATAAGGGGGAAGGGCGCTTGCGTTTGAGCTTAGCAAGCCTGCTGGGAAGCCAGAATGTTGTTGTCTTGTTTAATGTTAACTACAACAAAGAACTTGTCCTTGAGTAGTAGAGAGTTGCCAAGGCCAATCTGTTACCAAGAGTAGAAAAAAATTACTCGCTTGTCGGTTCATCTGTTTGTTGGCTAGCAGGCTACTTCCTGTTTTATAGAGGAAAACAAGATATTGGTTGGCTCAAAACTTCACTTACGTAGGTGTAGTAGCAACTCGTTTACAGTACTAATGCTAGCTTAATATTGCTAGCGCTGCTTTTTCATCATCGTATGACATTTTTGTAGGCTATGTTTGATGCATCGGAGACTCAAGTCAGGGAGGGATTAGTGAAGCGAGGCTACATTTGAATCTTTCTAGTGGTTATGATACTACAAACTGTCCCTTTAATGCGTGAATTTTTTTTTGAGACGAGACTGAGGGAAGGAAGAAAATGGATAGCCGCTGCAAAGTGGAGACCGTAGAGATTACTGTACTAACATCATGCTCACGTATACGACACATCGTTTATGCTAGGTGCTAACTGATCATTTACTAGATATACAGTAGGTCCATTTCTGTTTCCTAATTTTTGTTTCTAATACTGCTAACAAAGAAAAAGTACAGAAATTACACTCGAGTCTCTTGTTTCAATACTTTAGCAAACGCGATGGAGCAACTGAACGCAAGCATGTGACATTCCAGAGCCTGTATTGTGGAACGAACAGGGTCCACATGACCCACAAAACACGAGATCATGCAAGTCTGACTGTGGGACACCAGATCTTTGAGAGCTGAGTATCTAGTCATTGATTTAATATGCTAAGAGAAAGCCCAAATCATTCATTTCAGGCTGTCACAAGAAACCCACAGGCCCAGCGTGAGGACCGAGTGAAACCAAATAACACGACCCGCCTCGACCCATCTGGACTGAAGAACACCTCTCCCTAAAACATAACCAGGACGTCTTTCTAAACCACACCCGTGCTCCATTCCCGATTGCTTGAAGATGGACGAGCCATTAACGTGTGAAAGGGAAAGGATGCAAAGGTCTTCTTTTTATTGTGGGCTCAGCAGGAGCTAAGGGCCAGAGACCCTCCAACCCCCACTCCGTTCATTGACAAAGAACTCCTGGGCACTGTAAAAACACCTCTAAAGAGGGTGACCAACTTCCAAGGTTCGCTAAAAACGGAGAGTACAGGGTGCGCACATCTGGAAGGCATCAAGCTGTTGTTGGCCGCAGGTGAAACTCCACCATGATGACGCGGGTGTGAGTGTGTGCTTTTCAGCGACTTTCTGGAAGACTTGAAAACCTAACAAATTGAGTCGATTGAGGTTGCCGTCTGCAATTCATTAGAAAAAAGGAGAAGTCGGCGTCCTTCGCACGGAGGCATTCTTTCGATTAACATGAACTTGTTAGTTAGCAGAATTACACGCGAAAACATTTGATTGCGTTACATTATGTTCAGTGACGCTAGGAACTGCGGTTGATACTAGGTGACTTCGTCCTTGACTGGTTACCAGTCAATCAAATAATGCGACCTACAAGCTGCACTAGTCCGAGAAACACGACACTATATAAAACAGCACTTCCAATTTCTAGAACTTTGTAGGGGGATGCCAACAGCACATTGGTGATGTTTTGGAAAAAAAGACTTGAGTTTGAGCCATTGGAATTTGGTGAAAATTGTACAGTCCAATAGAGTGAATGGAAATGTTACAGTTCATTCCAGAACCCATTAAATTGAGGTATTTCGCCGTATGAGTCATTGTACCACCAATAAAACACCCCTCTTATAGTTGGAAACCCCCATCAAAGAAAACAAATACAAAACCTTTTTTTTTTTTTTGCCTCGAAGGGAAAACTACAAATTGGACTGTTCCCCATGTGTGTGATTTCCCATAATTTATAGTTTTGCAATAAATTGTTTTCTTCATCAACAGCACAGTAGTGTTGTAGTTCTTGAAGTTCTTGGTCTCAAGATCAGTTTTTAAGGTTCTGGGTCTAGTCTGGTAATTTTATGTTTTTTTTTTTTTTAATTTATGTATTTTATCAAGACCAATCAAGACCATTACCACTATTTGATAAGCAAGAAAGTGCATAATTTCCAGACGAAATTTGCAAATGGACCATATTCTCTGCTCCTTTCATTGCATCATATTATTAGGTGCAGTCTCAATTATGGGGTATACGTGTATTTTCGTACTTACATACATAGGACACACCGTATTAAACATGCCCAAGTTTGGTCTT